>NC_132888.1:1676469-1686469 GCF_030463535.1 Salminus brasiliensis
TGCATAAAGCTGTGTATATTTATTTATGTAGGCCAACACACATTTTTAAATGGTAAGTTACAGCAAAATTCAGTCCGACATGCTAATGTTGCTAACAGCTAGACGAATAGGAATAGCCACCAATTGCTATGGTGCAAATCTCATCATGCTAATTGGTACCTATTAAGTTCCATTCACTATTAGCCACGTTAGCGGCATTTACATGTTTACCTGTTTGTTTTTATTTGGGAGCTAATTCAGACTGGTTCGGTCCTCACTGCTGACCGATTACCTGCAGTCCAGCCTTACCGTACATGCTCAGTTTTGCTGGACAGAGGGCGGTTCTGGAACGGAGGGTGTGTGTGTGTGGGGGGGGGGGGGTTACTGGCTGTGTAAAACTCTGTAACTCCGTAAACTGAAAAAGTAAAGTTCTGGTTTTGGTGAAATGAGTCGGAGTGATCTCACAGCGCAGGCCGGCCGCTCAGCCTTCCCCCCTCAGCCCACTCTTTCTAATGAAGCAGCACTGGATTCTTCAGAAAGGGAGGGGGGGGGGGCTTTTTCCAGCTCAGCAGACAATGCCCACCTTGTGTTATGAATAGGAGATAATGTGGTCAGTGTTGGGTTGGAACGTCTGTAGTTTTGAAGCTCGGTGATAAAGGTCAGCTTTCTTTTTCCTCAACAAATTAAACTCAAAGGCAAGACTGAGTCGTTCCTCTACTACTGCGGGTTCTAACCCCACATCATCACCACCACCACCACCACTACTGAACCTCCACTGACTCTCTGAAACTCTCACATCACATCAGAGCTGAGGAAAGAACAACGTGCAAAAGTTTGTGTACCCCGGCTCAATCTCCAGTCCCGTACAGAGACACACTTCTGCTCATTCTAACAAACACCTGCTGTTTATTTACTCAATTCAACAACTGGAAAAACAAACACGTACAAAATTACTGCATCATTAATATTTGATTCATTTCCAATCTGTTAATTTCAGTAAATAACTAGAAATTGTGTTTAAAATGTGCAGAAAAAAATACAAAGTTTCCTGCATAAGATTTGTTTATTAATTTTCACATCAAAACACAGTCATTAAAACATGCACACTGTATATCTGTATTTTTTATATTTGTAATTTAATACACTATTAGTGTTTATTTATTAAATGTAATATATTGGGACATTGGTTCATGGCACTTTATTTTTTATATTAATTTCCAATTATTATATTTTTTTCAAAAATTCAGAATAATCCCATATTTATGAGGATTTACATGCATCTTTTTAAAATATGACATTTATATTGTAATTTATTTACACTTTAAAAAAATGTTTCCTTTTGCAACATTACCATATTTTAGAAAAATAGAAAATAACAATTACAGGTATCACTTTGTGTTCGTTTTACTTCAAATATGTATATAAATATTATAAATATTACAAGTATGTAATATATAAAGTATTGATGTTCTGAGTGTAAACAAGAGAACAACTCCTCTACAGGAAACTTAAAAACTGGCTAAAATTATTCACTACAAATATTATTTAAAAAGCCAATTCCTATTTATGTGTTAAATTGAACAGCTTGTTATTTTGTAGCAAATTAAACATAACATATTTAATGTGTCATTACTTTTGCATAAACTGAATTTAATGTTTTTCTGTTAAATTTAGCACACAATAACAAACAGGTTTTATGTATTTGAATTTTCAACAATATGTAATTAGACATGGTGTGCCCAAACCTTTGCATAAGACTGTATCATTTTATTAAATTCATAAACTTTTCTATTGTTTTATTTGATCTGAAATGATGTTAATAAAGTAATATGTAAATGAATTACACATTTAAACCTGTTATACATTAATAATATTTACAACATTAACTTATTCAAGATGGAAAATGATGATTTATTAAACTGAAAACACACGTCTGTATTGATCTGTGTATAAGTGAAATGCTTCATTAGAAAGAGGGGGCTGAGTTTTACTCTGAATTATCATTCTGAATGATCTCCCAACCGAAAACACACGGGGAAACATGTGAACGGCGCTGATGTTGCTAACAGTGACTTGCTTCATAGCAACAGTTTGTACACCCCGTTCAAATGACTCATACTGTGTGTAGATCTTTTAGAGTTTTGAAAATGTTATTATTATTACTTGTTTATTTTATTGTTGTTAGTTATTATTGTGGTAACTTATTATTATTCTAACTGTTATTATTTAAAACTATTTATTTGGAATATCTGTCTATCTATCTATCTATCTATCTGTCTGTCTGTCTGTCTGTCTGACTATGTATCTGTCTGTCTATCTATCTATCTGTCTGTCTGTCTGTCTGTCTGACTATGTATCTGTCTGTCTATCTATCTATCTGTCTATCTGTCTGTCTGTCTGACTGTATCTGTCTATCTATCTATCTGTCTGTCTGTCTGACTATGTATCTGTCTGTCTATCTATCTATCTGTCTATCTATCTATCTGTCTATCTCTCTGTCTGTCTGACTATGTATCTGTCTGTCTATCTATCTATCTGTCTGTCTGTCTGTCTATCTGCCTGTCTGTCTGTCTGTCTGTCTGTCTTTCTTTCTATCTATCTATCTATCTGTCTGTCTATCTATCTATCTATCTATCTATCTATCGCTCTGTCCCTGTGTCTGTCTCTGTCTGTCTGTCTGTCTGTCTGTCTCTGTCTGTCTAAAAGTGTGGAAGCAAGCATGGTTTTGTTTTGGTTGAGGATCAGAGTTGGTGCTGTTGGTGCAGACGTGTGCCGTGTGTGTGTGTGTGTGTGTGTGTGTGTGTGTGTGTGTGTGTGTGTGCAGGCTGCAGGCGGCTGTGTGGAGCAGCTGACTGGTGTGATTGTTCAGCTTTAGAGGTGGGAGTGAATTATCCAAGCTGAGACTAGTTTAGAGTCTTCTGTACCCGGAGGCTGTGCTCAGGGCAGTAAGGTGGGACTCACCTGTCCGCCCTTAAAGCTCCACCTGTTGGGGGGCTTTGTTTGTGTAACAATAGCAGGTGTGGGGTAGATTTCAGCACACCTGCTGCTGCAGGCGGTGTCAGGTGACCCAGCTCAGCCACGGCGGCTCCAGGCAGGGAGGAAGTGATTTTAGCCTTCAGCAAAAAGCAAAGCTAATTTCACTGCATGGCTGAGTCTCACAGCCCGAGCTAAAGCTACAGCCAGGCTGCAGTACAGCCCCCAACTTACACTGCATGGACAAAAGTATTGGGACACCTGCTTATTCAGGGTTTCTCCTGCTTCTGTTGGAGTAACTGTCTCTACTGTCCAGAGAAGAAGACTTTCTACTAGATTTTGGAGGAGGAGCATTGCTGTGAGGATTTGATTGCATTCAGCTACAAGAGTGTTAGTGAAGAACAGCTTGAGTTGTTATTTTGGTTGGGTTAGGTGGAGTGCCAGTGCAGTGTGTGTTCCGGTGGTTTGGAATGGGTGCGGCTGTCGTTTTGACCTGCTTTCATGTTTTCTGTGGTTCTGCAGATTCGTTACTCTCGGTTTTGCTTACTTTGACTTTGCTGTTGTTGGGTTTTTTTTGCAGATGCAGCAGATGGTAAACTCGGACTCGCGGTACAGCAGCCATCCGCAGATCGATCCTCTCAGATCCAGGATCCAATCAGGCATGGCTCCTCAGGGTCAGCTGACCACCATCAACCAGTCACAGCTCAGCTCTCAGCTGGGTGTGAGTGGAAACGGCACACACGGATCTCCGTCTCCTCCGGAGAGTAAATCAGCCACGCCTTCACCATCCAGCTCAGTGCATGAAGATGATGCTGAAGATGCTCTGAAGGTCTGAAGTTGTTTACAAGTTGTATTATCATTTTTAAAAAGTACACTACCAGTCAAAAGTTTTAGAACACTCCCATTCTTTCCAGACTGCTCTCATAATGACTTGAGAAAGACTCTTACCACAGAAAATCAGTGGAGCGCTCTCCTTTAGAGAAGCTCCAGACAAAGCCCATTAGAAGACTCCTGGAAACTGGAGAAAGCTGAAGAGGTCCGGTACAGGAAGAGTTCTGACCCACTCAAACCCACAACAGCATCAGCAGACCGGTTTCTGAGAGTCAACAGCAGCTTGTGTGATTTGTGGCTCACATGACCGCACCTTGTAGCTCAGCATCTCAACACTGGAGCAGGTTTGACTGCAGGTGAAGGGGCAGCACTGCCAGTGGACCACTGAACAAAACTGGGGGTATTCTAAAACTTTTGACCCTGTAGTGTGCTCATAAAGGTGCCGATAAACCTGACAGTCAAAAATATTTTAATACAAACAAAAATATTATTCATAGGAAAGCCGGATCACACATTTTGTACATGTTATTAACAGTATTAACGTTAGCCCCAGCTTAGCGTTAGACCCCAGAACCCCTCAGTACTCACTTTTTGGTCAAAAGAGCATCATTCTGTGCTTTTAACCCTTTAAAGCCAAAATAATTATATTTCATGATTATTTTTTTATTTTAATATTTTAATGATCATTAAATATTGAATTATCTTACATTTTTATCAATAATATGTATAATATTATAAACAAAGATAATAAATAATATTATACATAACTAAATAAATGTCTCACATATATTTATTTAAAAGTAAATAAATACTAGCAATACCATATAATAAATTAAATTAATAATACACATTAATAAATTATACACATTTTTAAAAATCTGATGCATTTTTCTGCCCCCTGGTGAATTATCTAGGCACTGCACGCACCAGAAAAATACATACAGATTTTTTTAGTTTGAAATTACTCGAGTATAACTCAACTCAGACAACTCAGAGTATAGATACTAACAATATTGTGCTCTATATGTTTCAGTCTTTAAACCTGCTGTAAGCAACACATTTCACATATATCAAATATAATACACAATAAAAGTCACCAGTGTTATTTATTTATTTTTTAAATATTTGCTCAGATGGTCAAATAAACTTCAAACTCTTCAGATTAAAATAGCTAGTATTTTCTAGCAGTGCTTTGGTGGTTCAGGCTTTAAAGGGTTAACAGCACTCTGTGAAACTCATCACTCTGCTGAACAGGAAGCTGGTGTTAAAGCTAAATGTAAAAGTCTTATTGGCCAGCTTCCTTCCTGAAATGCTAGACCTGGTATCGACCACCTAATGATGGTGGTTGATGCGCCAGTGGTGTTGAGCAGTTTCCCCCAGCCAATACTGGTTCTCCAGAGCAGTGGGCCATTTCAGAACTCTCTGGAGAGTCCGTAAGCTTGGTGCAGTCAGCTCAGCTTCCCAGCGCAGGAGTCATCCTCACCCAAAGGAAGCCCAGGGCTGGTCATTAAAACGTCAGCAGCTGTAAATGCCTGCGTCGCCTCTCGCTTATACAGGGCTGCTGTTTATGCATTTATGACACACAGCCAAACAGCCTAGATACCATGTATCTAATGCACCTGTCATTTACACTGTACACTAACTGGCCACTTTATCAGAAACCCCTGTCTTGTACCTCCTACTTGGAGGTGCAAATGGAGACTAGTAACAAGAAGCACAAGGTAGGTGTTTCTAATAAAGTGGCCAAAGAAGAAGGACACAGTAGGTAGGTGTTTCTAATAAAATGGCCAGTCATATTAATATAGGGTAGGTGTTTCTGCTGAAGTGGGCGGTTTTGGTTTGTTGTTCTTTGCTATTTTAAGCTTCTGTGTTTTTATTTTTCCAGAGCGGAGCAGAGAAGAGAGCTGCTTCAGACATGGCCAAAAAACCCAAAACCCCCAAGAAGAAGAAGAAGAAAGACCCGAACGAGCCACAGAAGCCCGTCTCAGCCTACGCCCTGTTCTTCAGAGACACGCAGGCAGCGATTAAAGGCCAAAACCCCAACGCCACGTTCGGAGAGGTGTCGAAAATAGTGGCCTCAATGTGGGACGGACTGGGAGAGGAACAGAAACAGGTACTTGCTGCCAGTTTGGCGACACCTTCTTTATTTTCAGTTCAGTCAGTAAATCAGTCAGTAAATCAGTCAGTAAATCAGTCAGTCTTTATTTGGAATAAGAAGTTAATATAGGGTGACCCTCATTTACAGTGTAGCTCAGCATTTACAATGAACAGTGAAAGAAAAAAAAAAAACAATAAAATTTTCTTTAGTATTTTTTTTAATAACATTCTTTTAAAAATATATATAAAAATAAAATGGAATCACTTTTTACAAAAAACATAAACAACTAAAAACACGAATAAGAAAACAATCAAGACACGATGAAAATAGTATAAAATAAAGAAATTCAAATTTTATTAGCGAACAAATTAAATATAAAAATATAGTAAAAAAGAAATAAAAAATGTAATTACCAAAAATAATAATATATATATATATATATATATATATATATATATATATATATATATATATATATATATATATATAATAAACAGTTGGAGATATAAATATAATAAAAATTATACATACAAAAAATTAAAATTAAATATAAATACCTAAAATTAAATAAAAAAATAATTAAAATTAAATTAAACTAAACATACTAAAGTAAGTATGATAATGATAATTATAAAACAATAAAAAGGAAAAATGGTAAAAGTAATAAAAGTGCAATATGAATTATAAGCAAATAAATATAAATATGAATAAAAATATATATAAATATAAATAAATAAAAAATTATAAACAAATAATAGTCAAAGGCAGTGACAGGAAGGTGATGACAAATTAAAAGTTTCCAATAATGGAGTGACATCAGCAGGCTTGATCAATTTTAATGGAGAAATTATATAAAACATCTGTGTCACATGATGTCCTCTCCTGTTTCCTCTGAGTGACATCACAGAGCTGAGCGTTGTAAGGACTGACCCAGGCAGAAGGGTGCTCTCAGATTCACCCAGAACAGAACTGATCTCACGGTTTTTCCCCATTTCTCTTTTTAACCCTTTGAGGTACGGGGGCCGTCCCCGTCCCTGTCCCTCGCGTCTGTTGTCCCCGGCCTCAGCAGTGATAACAGCACTGTTGAAACGGGTCTGCAGGAACACACATGTGGTCATATTGGTTTGTCTGCTTCTTCACGTGTGACACATTTCCTTCTGTTATGACAGCAAGAGAAGTCAGACCACACACACACACACACACACACACATCAGTACTGTCACACAAAAACCTTGTATCTCTATTTTTGTATTTCTTTTTTCTTCATAATATAAATCTGGCAGGAGTTCTTTATACTGTATCATCATAATCTGCTTCTTAATAAAAAAACATACCCTATATGTCCAAAAGTTTGTGGACATCCCTTCTAATGAATGCATTCTGATATTTTAAGCTGTACTCATTGCTGCCACAGATGTGCAAATGCACACACACACCCAGCTTGTCTAGTACCTGTTGAGAAGAAGTACCTCCAATAGAATAGGACTCTCTGGAGCAGATCAACATCATGACCCTATCGGCTCCATGCTGCCTAATGCCAGGCGTGGGCTAGAGGGGTATAAAGCCCCCCAGCATTGAGGAGCTGTGGAGCAGTGGAGGAGCTGTGTTCTCTGGAATGATGGTGGAGGAGCTCCATCCAGTACTTTTGGGATGAGTTGTGGATGATGAGGTGGGGGTGGTGATCATCTATCCAACCTACTGACCTCACTGACGCTGTTCTTGTCACTAAATAACGTAATCAAATCCTCACAGCAATGCTCCTCCTCCAAAATCTAGTAGAAAGTCTTCTTCTCTGGACAGTAGAGACAATTACTCCAACAGAAGCAGGATCAGCTCTTTTATTAACCTTGATTTGAGAAGAAACAATGAATAAACAGGTGTCTCAATACTTTTGTCCATATAGTGTGCATACGTTATTACTGTGGAAATGTGTGTTTTTCAATATAGCTTTACTTTAGTTCACAGAAACTGCTGAGAATCAGTGAAGAATTTATTTGCTCTGCTGGTAATGTTGGTGTTGGTGGTGGCTGCTTTAAACAGCCTGACCTTTGGAGCTTTTAGATGAACGTTTGCAAGAAAGAAGATTACTCCCATCCCTCTTCTGCTCCGCCTTTCCAGAATGACCTTTCTTTCTGTACAATTTAGTTTTCTAGTTATATTTTTACTCAGTGAATCACTCTGCTGGTGGAACAGGGAGAACCGGAGCTCAATTTGAGATGTTTACCTGATGAGGGAACATAATGTCTGTGCTTTCAGTAAGTTTCTCCGGGTGGAGGACAGTAACCATGCCGATATACTGATGGGCAAATAATTACACATATGGGACGGCTAAAAGGGGAAATATGGAGGGTCCATAAACTCAGATGGCTGAAGCTCCAGTGCACTCACTTAACCAGCGCTCAGCCTCCAACAACAGCTCCACTTTTGCGCTCGTAAACGGAGATCCATTAGGGTTTCAGAGAAAAAAATAAAAGGGGCTGGGCTCTCACTCTGCTTCTGTCTGACTGCAGGTGTACAAGAAGAAGACGGAAACCGCCAAGAAGGAGTATCTGAAACAGCTGGGCAGCGTACAGGGCCAGCCTCGTCTCCCAGGTACCAGCTGTGGTTCTGCGGGGGGTTTTGGGGGGATTCTGTACGGGCCGTTGGGTGTTTCTATTATAATAATTTAATTTAGATGGTTTCACATTACGAAGTAAATGGGCTAACTATAGCAACTGCCATGGTAAGCACCTAGCAACACCATAGCAACCACTAAGCAACATTATGGTAATTGCTAAATAGTATAGCAATATCCCTTGCCATATTGTAGCACGTTATCTAGCGTCCACTTAGCAACAGAATAGCAACCACCTGGGATATCATAGCAACCACTTAGCAGCAATATAAGATCCACCTACGATACCAGAGCACCTACTCAGTCCCTTTATAGGAACCACTTGGGATACCATAGCAAACACCATAGCAACCACTAAGCAACATCATGGCAATTGCCATAAATAGTATAGCAATATCCTTGCCATATTGTAGAACTCGTCTAGCCTCCACTTAGCAAAAGCATAGCAACCACCTGAGATATCATAGCGACCACTTAGCAGCACCATAGGATCCACCTAGGATACCATAGCAACCACTCAGTTTTTCTTTATAGCAACCACTTGTGATACCATAGCAACACCATAGAGATCACTAAGCAACACCATGGCAACCACTAAGCAACATCATGGCAATTGCCATAAATAGTATAGCAATATCCTTGCCATATTGTAGCACTCATCTAGCATCTACTTAGCAACAGCATAGCAACACCTGGAATACCATAGCAACCACTCAGCAACTTCATAGCAACCACTTGGGATAACATAGCAACACCCTAGCGACCACCTAGGATACCATTGCAACCACCTAGTTCCTAGTACTCTCCCCAAACCATGTGAACATGTTTAGTAATTCATGTGGTTTATGATACTGGATGACAGCTGTATACAAATATGCTAATGCTAACTGTTCATCATGCTAATGAAAGATGAAAGCTACTGGAAATTGAGTTAGCATTATTCTTTAATGCTAACTTCTGTTGTCATTAGCCATATTAGCATCTCTATTTTTCATGTTAGCGCTGATTGACCAAGTCGTCCTCTAATTCTGTTCAGAGCTACAGTGACCCCGGTGATGTGAAGGTGTCCCAGGCCTCGCAGATGTTGGGCCCGAAGCCCCCTGTGTTTCCTGGAGCTGGCCAGTCCCACCCAGGCCTCTACATGGGCCCCTACCACCAGCAACCTGGTCTGAACCACCACCTGCCCCCCAGCCTGGCGCGAGGGTGCCCCCCTCGGACCAGCGCTCCCATGCCAGGCTCTGTTGGCATGAGTGGCATGGCGACAACCCCCCCACCCCTGCAGATCAGCCCCCCGTTACACCAGCACCTCGGCCTGCACCAGCAGCAGCAGATCGGCAGCCACACACTGCAGCTGCACTCACCTTCTATGGCACAGGTGAGGCTAACACACACACACACACACACATACACACACATACACACACATGCTCATCTTAAAGAGTAACCAGTAACCTTGTAAGTCGCTCTGGATAAATGCCGTAAATGTAAATGTAAATGTTGTGACA
>NC_132888.1:1691469-1871469 GCF_030463535.1 Salminus brasiliensis
ACATGTACACCAATTAGCCTTTGGTCTTGACTATTATACTAAACATTAAAGCAATAATCTAATGTAAACTTTTTGCTCCAAATATCCTCAATTAGCCAAAACATGTTTGCTTTTTTTTTCTATGAGGCTAATGTAGCTAACAACTCATGGAATCTTTTCTACACCACTTAGCCTTTGGCCGTGTCCATTAAATCAATAATCTTATGAAAAAGTTAAAAAAGTTGATGGATCTTTAGTTTTCCACTGGAACTACGATGCTAATGTAGCTAACAAGTAGTGGAAACTTATGTACACCAATTAGCATATTGCTAACTAAATCTGCCTTTCCAGTGGAGATTTTTCATAGATCCTGTCTGGAATGTTTCCTGTGAAGGATTTCTTCTCTGGGAACATCAGCACTCGCCGTTTGAGCAGGACTGGCACACAGCTGGCGTAGACTGAGACCAGGCAGTATTGATCGTTATTGGGATCAATACCATCTCAGTACCCTTCTCTGAGAGCCTCGTGGATGTAGTCTTTGGGCACTTCTACAACACTAACCGAGCTCAGGGAGGACAGAGTTAGCCGTGTTGAACTGGGGCACTGCAGTGTGTGAAGTGCTCATCTTAACCATTTGCATAACTATTACTGGTGTTTGTTAAACGGGCCACTGATGGGTCTTTTTAGTCGGTTCCAGCGGATCAGATATAGCCTTCAGCAGGTCTTTCAGTACCCGTTTGAGTCTGTGCTCCAAACCCACTCACCACATTACTCATCCCTCACTGCTCTCTCTCCCTCAGGGCTTTCCCCTCCAGGCTGAATATCAGAGTATGATCAACGTCTCCTCTGCTGGACCGGGTCTGTCCCCCTCCATGGACTATCGCTCCTGCAGGACCGGGCCTGGACAGGGGGGACTGGACTGGACCCCGGATTACTGCGGTAACGGGTAAGACTTTACAGCAGCCTCTATTCACTTATACTACACTTACAGAGTTACTCACTCGCTGGCCACTTTATTAGAAACACTTACTAATCTTGTACATACACACACTGGCCACTTTATTAGAAACACTTACTAATCTTGTGCTTCTTCACTGGCCACTTTATTAGAAACACCTACTAATCTTGTGCTTCTTCACTGGCCACTTTATTAGAAACACCTACTAATCTTGTGCTTCTTCACTGGCCACTTTATTAGAAACACCTACTAATCTTGTGCTTCTTCACTGGCACTTTATTAGAAACACTTACTTTTTAAGAAACAGCTGCCAATCTTATGCTTCTTTACTGGCCACTTTATTGGAAACATCTACTAATCGTGTGCTCACACTCACTGGCCACTTCATGAGAAACACCTACCTTGTGCTACCACTCACTGGCCACTTTATTAGAAACCCCTACCTTGTGCTTCCACTCACTGGCCACTTTATTAGAAACCCCTACCCTGTGCTTCCACTCACTGGCCACTTTATTAGAAACCCCTACCTTGTGCTTCCACTCACTGGCCACTTTATTAGAAACACCTACCTTGTGCTTCCACTCACTGGCCACTTTATTAGAAACACCTACCTTGTGCTTCCACTCACTGGCCACTTTATTAGAAGATAAGATAGTCCTTTATTAGTCCCGCAGTGGGGAAATTCACAAACCAGAAACACAAATTCAGAAACACAAATTCAGAAACCTCTACAAATCGTGTACTCACACTCATTGGCCATTTTATTAGAAACACCTGCTAATCTTGTTGTTTACCACTGCCCACTTTATTAGAAACACCTACCTTGTGCTTCTTCACTGGCCACTTTATTAGAAACACCTACTAATCTTGTGCTTCTTTACTGGCCACTTTATTGGAAATATTTACTAATTGTGTTTCCACTCACTGGCCACTTTATTAGAAACACCTACTAATCTTGTGCTTCTTTACTGGCCACTTTATTGGAAATATCTACTAATTGTGTTTCCACTCACTGGCCACTTTATTAGAAACACCTACCTTGTGTTTCCACTCACTGGCCACTTTATTAGAACCCCCTAGCCTATCACCTTGTTCACTTGTTTCCAATAAAGTGGCCTGTAAGTATCATGTAAATGTTGACTATTTTGACCTGTGTGTGTGTGTGTGTGTGTGTGTGTTCCACAGTGCCCTGCAGAGGGATAAAGCCCTGTATCTGACCTGATTAAGACCATCTTCACTACCTGCAGCTTCACAGGACCAAGGCAGTTCCTCTGTCACTCCGACTGTCCACCTCCTGCCTACCCATTCAGGCAACACACACACATACACGAAACACACACCTCAGAACCGCCTCACACACACTGTGTGTGTGTTTGTGTGTGAGAGTTTTCTCATCGCTCGCTCTTCAGCCAGACCCTTTCACACTCCGGAGTCCGAAATCACGTCAGATTTTCGGACGTTTGGGAGTTTTAAGCATGAAAATGATAAAAGTTGTCGAATTAAATCAAATTAAAAATACGCTTTAAAAACAATCATGACGATTTAATTACCCCCACCCCCTCCCGGCTATCCCCACCCCCTCCCCTCTTGTAGTGGTGGTCCCAATTATACAACCAGACACATTCGAGCATCTCCTGAAGTGTGTGTGAGACGAGTGAGACGAAGCGGCGCCGGTTTAACCGTCTGTGAGCACTTACCGTCAACTAACGAGAACCAAAACTGCTGAAGTTAATCAATCTGAAAACTATGTCAGTATAGAGACTGTGTGGACGACTCCTGTGTGTCTCCCCACCCACACTCTCTCTATCTCTATCTCTCTCGCTCATTCTCTCTCTCCTCCTCTCTCTCCTTCCTCTTACTGCATCTCTCTCTCTCTCTCTCTCTCTCTCTGTAATGCTCTTTGCTAGTGAACTGCCTTAGAAACTGAACTGTTGTAAGTATAAAGGTGATCGCTCAGAGGCGCCGCCATGAACCACATTAGTGGCTTTCGAGCCCCGAGATTCGAGCTGTAAATAGAATCTGTGTGATTATTATTTACTCCTAGAGTATAAAACCGGATTTTGCTTGTGTTTTTACTTTTATTTTATTTCCAACGTAATTCCAAATTGGACCGTTCCAGTTCACTTTTAGAGACAAAACTAATGAAATAAACGTTAAAAAAGGAACTAACAGATTTTCTTGGTGAAATTTTCCAGCCAGATTAGATTTGAACTGTAAAAACGGACCTTTTTCCTGATTTGAATTAAGAGAGTCGAGGCCATTAGGGAGAAAAGCCCTCGTAGCATGAAGCGAAGTTCCTAAACGAAGCCGACTGAAATAAATGAAATAATTTTGTACGACTCAGAATACTTCTTTTGTATCTCTTCTGCGATACTGATGGTCATGTCATCCAAACCGTGTGTCTGGAAGTGTCAGAAGCTTGTACGGTGTTAATTGGACGCAGTGGCAGATTGGATTTCGCTGTATAACCCCGGCATATGGCTAATCAGTTCCTGTTCCTCTACACTGTGTCTATACCAGATCTTTTTATGGTACTTGTTTGCGCCTATTTATGAGATAAAAAGTAACTGTAGGTGTTTTCAGTAATTCTGTTAGCGATTCTGGGGATCTGTTTTTTTTTTTGTTTTTTTTTGGTTTTCGTTTTATTTTTGTTTTTGTTTTTTTGTTTTTTTTGCAGAACTGATCCAGGCGATAATGTGAATAATTCTTATTTAGTTTTTATTGTGTTTGAAGAATAAAGGCAAACCTGCATTTTTTGTGCAGTAATCAGCAATCCTGTCTTCTGTCATTATTTCCACCCCAGCACTCATTTCATATTACACAACTTTGTGAACATGGAGCAGCGTGGTATTCATTTACTGACATATATAACATTGCACTTATTGTGTATACACGTTTTTATACATTGCAAAATAATTCATTATTTATTTTTTATTAATTGAGCTAATTTGAGATAATTATTGTTACCATTTGAATAAAAATGTGTAAAGAAATTCTACACAGAAAAATATACTAGGGATGCACCGATACCGATAGATTTAAAGGTATCTGCCGATACTGAGTACCGATACTGATACCAACCCAGACCTAAATACTTGATAGACGGCTAAAAATCCTGATACTCCTTCAAAAGAACAGCAGGTACTGGTTGAGTAACGGCATATTTGAAAAGTTTCAGAGCTATGAAGCAATGAAAATCACCACAATGCTGTAAGCAAGTAGGGAAGCATCTTGCTAAACTCGACTGAACAGCTTTTTATTTAGTGTTTAAAATTCACATTTCATTACAAGAACACGTCGCTATGTACAAAGATGCAAGTATGCAAATTTAAATTTATGTTAATCTATGTTAAAAAAAAAACGTACAGCATGAGTAAGCTTTATGGTATCGGTGCTCTCTATTGCCGATACTGATACAGTATCAGTATCGGTGCAACCCTAAAATATACATTGAATAAATACATATACATATTTGGATCTTTGTTTTAGGCTATTTGTCATGCTATTTTGATACAGTGTAAAAATTTACATACAAGTGCATGCATGTCCAAATGTTTGTGGACACTCCTTCTAATGAATGCATTCAGCTACTTTAAGTTGAGTTAAGGATGTGCACAGCTTGTCTACTCCATGTAGAGAAGTACTGCCAATCTGGAGCAGATCAACATCTTGACCCTATTGGCTCTATGCTGCCTAATACCAGGCGTGGGCTAGAGGGGTATAAAGCCCTCCAGCATTGAGGAGCTGTGGAGCAGTGGTGATAATGGTGGAGCTTCATCCAGTACTTTTGAATGGGATGAGTTGGGGAGTTGAGGATAATGAGGTGAGGTGGTGATCAATAATCCAACAATGCTCCTTTTTCAGAATCTAGTAGTAGTAAAAAAAACAGTGCATGAGCAGGCGTCCCAATACTTTTGTCCATATAGTGTAAGTAAAGAGGGTTTGAGGTCTTTGTTGGTGAATGGTCTGAGTGTGTTAATGGACTGTATGGTGGAGATGCAGCTGATAGAGACTGGGACCACTGCTTTCAAGGTGTGAACACACTGGAGTGTGTAACATCCCTCCTAATAAAGGGCTGTTACGCTCGGCCTGTCTCTCTCTCCCTTACTCAGAGCCTGAGGAAATAATGGATCCCTCCGAGTGCCGGGCTGATTTCCCTCACTGTCCTGCGGCTCTGTGAGAGTGGGCTAATAATTTACTCACTGGTCAGCCTGACACTGAGCGCTCCTGCATTTAGAGAGTATAAATCATAAGCCCATTATCTCCACCTCAGATTGTTTTATTGGCTGAGCGGGCGGAGCAGGCCTGGGGTCAGGCTTTATCATGGTTTTATCGTGAGAATTAAACTTTGTCACTTCCTTTTTACCTGAAAGGCCTTGTAACAGCTGAACCACAGCCAGCTCAGCTCAGATCTTGCTTTAGTGAGCCTTGGCTCTGTTACTGTGTATAGTTCTCTACGTACAGCAGAATGAATAATATTCAGACTGGATATTAATGCTATTACAGCTTCATACTGGATGGTCAGACTAGTTGGAGCTGACAGAAAGGCATCACAGAGCTCCACCAGCAGAAGAACCACGGCAGGCTCTGCTTCTTTCAGCCAAGAACAGAAAGCTGAGGCTGCAGTGGCTCACCAACTCAACACTGGAGAGACGTAGCCTGGTCTGATGAGTCTGAGTGGTGGGGTCAGAAATCGGCATGAATCCATGGACCCAACCTGCCGTCTGTGAACCGTCCAGGCTGGTGGAGGTGGTGTAAAGGTGTGGGGCAGGCTTTCGTGGCACACTCATACTGAGCAATCATCACTTTACCACCACTGTTGACTATTTGAGTATCGTTGCTGACCATAATGGTCACAGTCGCATCATCTCATGAACATGGCAATGAGTTCAGTGGTCTTTAGTGGAGGGTCCTGAAGAATCTGCAGGATCTGTGTGAGGCAATCATGTCAACATGGACCAGAATCTCAAAGGTGGGGTCGCAACTTCTTGTCATTTTGAGAGCAAAACCAGCCCTAATACAATACCTGACATATAGCTTTAAACAATACCTGTTTAAAACCTGGATATTGTAGAGTACAATGGACAAAAGTATTGGGACACCAGCTTATTCACTGTTTCTTCTGAAATCAAGGGTATTAAAAGAGCTGATCCTGCTTCTGTTGGAGTAACTGTCTCTACTGTCCAGAAAAGAAGACATTCTACTAGATTTTGGAGGAGCATTGCTGTGAGGATATGATTGCGTTCAGCAACTAGAGTGTTAGTGAGGTCAGTAGGGTTATTATCCCAAAATAACCCATCATTCCAGAGAACACAGTTCCTTTACTGCTCCACAGCTCCTCAATGCTGGGGGGCTTTATACCCCTCTACTAGCCCATGTCTGGCATTATTAGGCAGCATGGAGCCAATAGGGTCATGATGTTGATCTGCTGCAGAGAGTTCTATTCTATTGGCAGTACTTCTTCTCTACAGGGGCTAGACAAGCTGTGTGTGCATTTGCACATCTGTGTCAGCAATGGGAAGGGCTGACTGCATCAATGTGTTATAAATATATACTAAGAATACATTTAAGGGAAGTTAAACTGCTATTTTGACTCTTACAAGTTGCCTTTGTGTGTGTGTGTGTGTGTGTGTGTGTGTGTGTGTGTGTAAATGTGCTCTGCATGTTAAATGCTTGCATTTCTAATCGGTTTCTGCTCAGACTTCAAACAGCTCATTATGATGATTCTTATGTTCTGCTATGATGTCATACTGCCATCTGGTGGCCAGTGGGAGAGTTGCATCTGAAAGTAAAGCCCAAACTAGGGGATAGTTCATGTGGGAAACCATTTAGGGGGACTGAGCTGCAAGAGCAGCCTACTGACTTACCTTTCTGTCCAGACAGTGGAGCTTCTAGATAAGCTCCCCCAGTCAGAGCTGGAGTTCTACAGTGGAGGTTCTAGATAAGCTCCCCCAGTCTGAACTGGAGTTCTACAGTGGAGGTGAAGGGAAGCAGACGTCTGAAGCTCTAATAAAAGCTCCTCACAGAAAGTTCTTCACCTAATGGTGATGAAGACGCTGCCTGATGCCTGAGACACGGTTCTACCAGAGTTCTGAGAAGAGTTCGGCTCTAGAACCTGCTTTTAGAACCAGATCATTAAAATGGTGGAGGGATACATGCTGCAGGGTGTAGTGCAGCTACAGAAAGTAGTCCCTAAAGGCATTAGTGGAGATTCTCTATTCACTATTTTACCTTCATCATCATCATCATCACTCCATATAAAACTCAGAAGACTAGTGTAGCTGCACTGGTGGGTTTGGATAGGAGATAAATTATGGGCTGTATCTGTGTTGTAGTCATGGCGACCAACACCTGCTTCCATTCACCTCCACTGTGAAGAAATCAGAGTGGGTCAGTTTCTGTACAGAGAAGCACAGTTTTACACCAAACCCCCCAAAATCCCCAAGACCCCCACTCTGAATGACTGTTTACATCTTTAACACTTAAAATAAAGCTCAAACAGGAGTGTCAGCAGCTGCATTGTAACGAGCCCATAGCAGTGGTTAAGATCAGAAGGGTTCACATGTATCAGTTAGGTCTCACCCTCCTGGTGTCGGGAGCTTTGCTGGTGCTTTAAATTTATCAACAACAACATAAAATACACATAAAATATGTATATCGAACACGAAAAAGTGCTATCATGCCACCCCTAATACAGTACATGCAATGCATATGTTCTGTAAACCAGCCAATCAGAGCATTTCATTATAAAGATCAAAATAACAGGGTGGTAATTAGGCCTGTTATATAGAAAAAAACGTCTGATTAATACTCAATAAATGCATTCAGGCCATCTACAGGTTTGGATGGGTTTGGGAAAGCCTGCGGAGCTCTGGGAGTGGCGCCTCTCAGAGCTGCTTGTGTAAAATAAACATTCATGTCGCTGCTTGGTCGTATCTTTTGTTTTATCTGTTGCACAGAACAGCCTGCTCTGGTGACGCATGGGCTCTGGGCTCGGTATGTCTTCATGACCTAAAACCCTGGGGTGGATCGACCCAAACCTCCAGCTCCTCCAACCAGAGACTCGTCTGAACCCGCCGCGCCCGTCATGAAGCCTGAAGAAATGAGTTCAAATATTTGATTGGTTTGAATTGTCAGTAAATCTTACATACTCCAGAACATCCGTCACTGGCCGACAGAAATGTCCAGCTTGTGGCCATTAAGGGTGTTACGGTGTTGAGTGAGATTTTAGCAGGTGGTGAGAAACAGAACATCCCAGATGTTCATCTGTCCTACACTGACTACTGTCCTACACTCTGAATTGTTGGTGTCAACAGAGTGGTCAGACTGGTTAGAGCTGACAGAAAGGCTACAGTAGCTCAGTTGACCACTCTGTACAACTGTGGAGAGCAGACTGAACACCACCACCACCTCCAACCTTGAGGAGGATATAGAGCTCCACCAGCAGAAGAACCACGACAGGTTCCTCTTCTTTCAGCCAAGAACAGAAAGCTGAGGCTGCAGTGGTTCACCAATTCAACACTGGACAGCTGAAGACTGGAGGAGAAGCGTAGCCTGGCCTGATGAGTCTGGATTTTCTGAGGAGCACAGATGGTAGGGTCAGAACTTGGCTCCAGCAGCATGAATCCAAGGACCCAGCCTGCCTTGTGTGGATGGTGGAGGAGGTGGTGTAATGGTAAGAGCACTGGGTTACTAATCACATGCTTATGGGTAATTGGAAGTAATCAATTACAGGCTTGATTATCTTGACCAAACTAGACAACCAGTATGACCAGCAAGACCAAGCCAGTTTACCAGGATGACCAGAGTGACAACATACACTATGCTGGTCAAAAGTTGGTTACCCAGCTGGTTTACCAGTATAGGGTATGTTTACCCCTGGTTGACCAGCTCTTCAACCATCTTGACCATCAAATTTATTTTTTTTTTTTTTTTTTTTTTTTTTTACATATAATAATCAGAATCAGATGTATTGGCCAAGTATGTTCAAACACACAAGGAATTTATTCTGGCTGTTAGCGTCTCTCTAATATATAATGTAATTATAATAAATAAATGATAAATAATATGTGCAAATATTAATGGCCTTTTTTATATATTTATGGCGACAGGCCTGCTAATTAGCACCTTTTTCCAAATTTAGGCTCAAGTACATTGTCTATGGGCTGTAGGTGGATGCATGTAAAGATGTTGTGCTCACTCTGGACTCTAGGTGGATAAAGGATAAAGGTGCACGTATTCGTCACTGTACAGTGTGGACTGTACAGCGAAATGTGTCCTCCGCATTTAACCCATCTGGTAGTGAACACACACTCACACACACACATGTGTTAGGGGCAGTGAGTACACACACACACCCAGAGCGGTGGGCAGCCAACTCCAGCGCCCGGGGAGCAGAGAGGGTAAAGGGCCTTGCTCAAGGGCCCAACAGTGGCAGCTTGCCGAGCCCGGGAATCGAACCCACAACCCTGTTATCGATATCCCGGCGCTCTAACCGCTGAGCCACCACATGCAGCAGCATGTTTTCGGGAGAGCCCAGCATTGAAGTGCATTCTGTCTAAAGCTGCAATTAAAGTTTGTGGCTGCTTAAATTAATTATCTCAAGGTAATAATCTCAACATAATCTCAGTCATCTCAGTGTGATTGAGTAATTATTTCAACATCTGCTTCTCAGGATGATAGAGTGCATAACCAATCAGGTGTGAGTTTAGCAGGCCCCTCCTTCTTTCAACAACAGAACCCTGGGTCTTCTCTATCAATGTCTGGTCTTCACCACAGGTTTATATGGAGGTGTGGCCGGATACAAACAAAGGAGACCCTCAGAAAAGAGGTATTGTAGCTTTCCAGGCTGGAAAAGGTCACAAATGTCCAGCAGGTGATATTCAGCAGTGCTCATCCAACAAACATCAGTCCGATGGCAGAACAGCAAGGAAAAAGCCACTACTCTCCCCAGTGAACCTGACAGCCTGTCTGACGTTCTCAGGAGACCACGTGGAAAAGCTATTGGAAGATCGTTCTGTGGACTGAATCTGGACAGAATCCCAAACAGAACTTTCTGGTAACGCTTGGCGAAAGCCAATCACTGCATTCCGACATAGCCAACATAACCTCTCCAGCTGTTAAGCATGGTGGTGGCAGGATCGTGGTTCAGGACAGCCTGCCATTATTCTGCGGGAGACTTCCTGAAGTGTTACTGTAGTTTTTGCTTTGGTGAAACTGATTGGTAGCAAATGGAACTACTATTGACACTGAACTGCTGAAGCCTGTTTACTGTGTAAAGCCAAACACTGTCCAGCACTGCCTGTACAGACTGACCACATGCAGTGTTCTAGAGGCTGCTGCTGTTTTTAGCTTTACTTTAGTCCATGTTTCTAGAGAACAGTGATGTCCTACAGAGTCAGAAACCGCGGAATCCGGTCAGTTAGAGAACACCGAACACCTCCACAAGCTTAGATGAAGGCCTGCAGTTAGCATCATGCAAACCCAGGGCCTATTAGTTTCAATTACTCGTTAGCTACATTAGCTAGCAGTCATTCTGCGAAATGGACGTCATTTGCTTTTGCAACCTTGACGAGATGCATTCAGCAAAGTGTTTCCCAACCTCAAAGTTATTACGTTAACACTGTTAGCGTGATATATGAGAAGAATTTTTGATAATTGTAATAATTTAATAATTCAAAGTAAAAACCTTTTTGTAAACTTTTTGTGTGCGTAGAGTAGAGTCAGCCTAGTCCTACCACCCCGTCACACTAACCTGTTTTGCCTGCAAAACAGAGTAATGTTGCTTTAAATTAGATCACAAAGAGGAAGTGACATCATTTGAATCTTTGGAGCAGTTCTGACTGTTTTACGTTGTTTATTTGCTGCGTTTTCGTGTTAGACAGACTCCATCAAGCTCGACCTACAACCCCGTCACAAGAAATGTGTGATTTTTTTTAATTCAATATTTTACACTATTAATGCAAAGAAAATCATATTTCTAAAAGATTGGCATAGTGTACTAGGTCAGTAACCTGACCACTTGATGAACAGTGGTCATTTTAGAATAACAGTTACCACCCTGTCACGCTGTACTGTAAATATGGCCATTGTAAATATGGCCATTTTCCCATATCTGAATACAAATGATAATATTAGTAGGGGTTTTATGTCTGAGATGGGAAAATATGTTTTTTGGAGGATTTTCCGGAGGTTGTGGGATTTTGGAAAGTGTTTGCCCTTGAAATTTACCCAGAAAACTGAGTAAATAAGAGATTTTGCTAAAATCCTGCTGTAAATTCTTTAAATTAATTAATTTAATTATTTTTTATTCTTTTATTAAACCCAGTATTAGCAAACCCACAGCGAAGGGTCACTGTGGTCCATACCACAGCACTGTGTGTGTGTGTGTTAAAGGGTGAGTTTCATCATTGATTTGGGTCATTTTAGGTCAGGCTTTGCTTTCGTCTCTTCACCGGGTGACCAGGAATAACCCCCTCTGAGCCGTGACCTCTAGTAACCCTCCCAGCTCTGAGTGTGTCTGAGCCTCACAGTCAATAATGAAAACAGCCTCCATCATAATAACACCTCCACACAGATCCAGCCCAGCGTCATCACCAGTAAAACAAGCTCTCATCAGTCCTTTCTGAGAAACGGCTCCGGTCCGCTGGGTTTTCCTTCTTATTATAGAAAACCATTGCTGTATTTATGTCATCATTATAAACATAATTGAATAATTATTGTTAATTTAGTGTAATAATCATCAAAATAATCTGCCATTATTTTAGTAATATAATCATTATATATACAGTATCTACATAATTTAACGTTTTGTTAAATTATATGTGTTTTATAGTTTCAAAAGTTGTTTGTTTTGTAATATTTTATAATAATACTTGTCATTAATTATTAAAAGAATTGCTAAACTATGTTTATCTGGTCATAGTTAAATAATTAGAGTGACGAACTTTAAACCTTAGCCCTTTTTTGCTCCGCCTTCATTACATTTACACCCCCAAGATTTACCTAAGCCACGCCCACTAGAGAAATCTAGCTAACCACTTTCAGCTACTTTAAGCTGCACCAACTGCTGACACAGATGTGCAAATGCACACACACAGCTTGTCTAGCCCCTGTAGAGAAGAAGTACTGCCAATAGAATAGGACTCTCTGGAGCAGATCAACATCATGACCCTATTGGCTCCATGCTGCCTAATGCCAGGCGTGGGCTAGAGGGGTATAAAGCCCCCCAGCATTGAGGAGCTGTGGAGCAATGCAATGATGGTGGTGGAGGAGCACCATCCAGTAGTTTTGAATGGGATGAGTTGGGGATGATGAGGCAGGGTGGTGACCAATCATCCAGCATCCTGACCTTACTAACACATGATGAATGAAACAATCAAATCCTCACAGCAATGCTCCTTCTCCAAAATCAAGTAGAAAGTCTTCTTCGCTGGACCGTAGAGACAGTTACTCCAACAAAAGCAGGATCAGCTCTTTTAATCCCCTTGATTTCAGAAGAAACAGTGAAAGAGCAGGTGTCCCAATACTTTTGTCCATTCAGTAAAATAGAATAAAGAGTAATATAGTGATTTTAGTAGATGTACTGTATTCATGTATGCACTTTGTTCTACTAATCTAGATGTAGTTCATCAGTCGAGACATGTTTGGTGTTCAGCGTCGGACACTGTCGGACACTGTCGGACACTAGACCTTGACCCAGACCGTTTCTGTAAGCTCCTGCGTCTCTCCAGGTGGTGCAGACTTGTGGACTCACTCTGAGCCTAAATGGTGTCTAAATCGGTTCTTGGTTTAGTTTGTGTTTATGTGGTTTATGGTATCTTTGAAGATGAATAAATAATAAGCCTTTAGTTCATGAGTTTACTGGAGAGAAGAGAATTTGGCTTCAGGTAAACTCGGATGAGAGCAGACAGCCTGATCATAAACAGTAATGTGAAAAGCAGTTGGCTGACCTGTAGTGGACGGTTCTCCTTGAACTCCAGTGACTCGCCCTGTTTGATGAGTCAAAAAACAACCCGGCATAAAGATAAGCATGTGTCAGCCCGCATGTGTCAACAGCAAACCCTCAATTCAGCTGCAGCAGACAAACACGAGTCTCTGCAGTCACCAAGTTCAGCAGGGCAAGCACTGGACCAAGGGCCGACTGAAAACCACTGCACTGGGCTGACTGGGTTTAACCCACTGTGAAAGTTAACAGAAAAGTGATCCAAGGTGACCATCCAGCCCTATCTACAACCCAAAAAAACAGTGGCAGGCTGCGTGGAGGAGGTTCGAGGCCTGAGATTCAGGTCACTGGTTAACTCTGTAAGCCTCGAACCACCTCCACGCAGCCTGGGTTCAAAGGGAAGATCCAATCACTGTTGTGATATATGATGGCAGATGACCAGTAAGCCAATGCATTACCAGATGGGCCTACTGGGTACGTTAACCAGTAGATCCCCACATTTACATTTGAAGGCATCTAGCAGACGTTCTTCTCCAGAGCGACTTCCAGATTTTATACAGACTAGACTCCAGAAGATTCTCTAATCTTAGACTCTACTAAACACAGAAGTCAGTCTGGAGACCCTAATACTCCACACACTCTACACTCTGCACACTGAGTCCTCTCAGAAGAGGAGGGTCTTCAGTCTGGGTTTGAGGACAGCGAGCGTTGGACCACCACTTCAGTGCAGGACAGTAAAAAGTCTGGACGCTCGTCTTCCGTGGATCTTAAAGGATGGCGGGTCGAGCCGAGCCGTACTTGAAGCTGGGCGCTTAACCTGCATTACATTAGAACGGTACCTCCTTCCATGTGAGACTGATTCATTTCTGGCCTTTAATCTTCTTAATTATTGGTTAAATGAAACAACAACCTCTTACTAATCCAAACTGTGCTCTAAATGAGCTCACAGTCGCAAAAAACACCAACAAGAAGAACAGAAGGTGTTAATGTTTTGGCTGATTGGTGCATCTGAAAGCATCTGAGGTCACACAGGACCAATATCAGCATTTTCATTCAAAGAAAAATAGAGCACATTTCATAACTAAAAAATCTGGGATTTCTTAATGCTAGTGTATATGCGGATATTGCAGGGTACATTATCTGGACAAAAGTATTGGGACACCTGCTCATTGCAGCGACAAGAGCGTTAGTGAGGTCAGGATGTTGGATGATGATCACCACCACACCTCATCATCCCCAACTTCACCAACTCATCCCAAAAAGTACTGGATGGAGCTCCTCCACCATCATTCCAGAGAGCACAGCTCTTCCACTGCTCCACAGCTCCTCAATGCTGGGGGGCTTTATACCCCTCTAGTCCACGCCTGGCATTAGGCAGCATGGAGCCAATAGGGTCATGATGTTGATCTGCTCCAGAGAGTCCTATTCTATTGGCAGTACTTCTCTACAGGGGCTAGACAAGCTGTGTGTCAGCCTAAAGTTAAAGTACTTAAAGTAGCTCAATTAAAGCATTCATTAAAAGGGGTGTCCACAAATATTTGGACATACAGTGTATACTCTGCCATTGACCCAAACCCTGTTCTCTGCAGTAAACTTGAGCAGATCTGATTACTGGAACTGGAGCTGGTCTTGTGCCAGTTACTCTTCCGCAGTGTGTGTGTGTGTGTGTGTGTGTGTGTGTGTGTGTGTGTTGGCAGATTTATTGTCTAATGGGGAAAGGTCAGAGCGGGCAGAGTAACACTCGGGTGCACTCTTACACGTTGCAGTGTACGGCCGTCTGATGTCAGCGCGGGGTTAAAAAGGGACAATGCGTTTGGAAACAGTTGGAAAGTTTCCAACCCACCACAGCACTGAGAGTGCCCTCATACCAGTGCTGAACTACACCCGTCTGAACACCCGTCTGAACACCCGTCTGAACAGATACTGCTAAATCATGTGGAAACACATGGTAGGCGTTTCTAATAAAGTGGCCAGTGAGTGGAAACACAAGGTAGGCGTTTCTAATAAAGTGGCCAGTGAGTGAAAGCAGAAGGTAGGCGTTTCTAATAAAGTGGTCAGTGAGTAAAATCACAAGATAGGTGTTTCTAATAAAGTGGCCAGTGAGTGGAAGTGCAGGGTAGGGGTTTCTAATAAAGTGGCCAGTGAGTGGAAACACAAGTCAGGGGTTTCTAATAAAATGGCCAGTTAAAAAGCACAAGGTGGAGGTCTCTTATAAAGTGGCCAGTGAGTGGAAACAGGTGGGTGTTTCTAATAAAGTGGTCAGTGTTGTTGTACAGCACACTCTGAGTGTTCACAGCATGGTTAGTGAATGAATGTGAAATAAATAAATAAATAAATAAATAATGAAGCTCTGTGGGACGGTTCAGTCCACTATAAAAAGTTTTAATGCATTCTGTGAGAGCAAATGAGAGAAATGTGGCGAGCGTCCAGCAGCTTAACGAGCAAATCTACAGCAATACAGTAATTTACACAAAATACACAAAAGTCTGGACGTATTACGATCTTTGCCAGACGTTTCTTGTTACTCACAGTGCTAGTATAGTACAGGCTATTATCCATGAATTAAACTAATTACAGACAACCCACACTTACAGGTTATTAATATCATATTGAAACTGTAAGGGTTCCTCAATGGGGGTTTTGCTGTACTATAGAACCTCACAGCTCACAGGCAGTAAATATTACTGATAAGTAAAGAAGCAGAGCTGTGAGGTTTAGTCTAATGCAGCTTTAAATGTGGGAATATCAGCACTAATCATTTTAGATACCTTTAAAAATCAGCAAAGAAATAATCATTAACATGCAGCATCAAACTGGCTTACATTTCATTACTGCCACAAGAAAGCATTGTGCCTCCATAGTCATTTAATAGGGGTTAACACTGGCTCGGCCTGCACTGGAAACACAGTAAAGTCAAAGTCAATTGTCTGAATTCAGAGCGTTTTTGGAGTCAACTCAACTTGATTTAGTTAAAACCTCTTTAGACTCACAACTTTCAACAATCTTCCTATCGTATAACACCCCAGACTGGGAGGCTTTTGACAATGGAGCGCTGAGGCCTTGCTGGGGCCTAAACTGATGGCCTCCTCACACTTGATTAGCAGCAGTTAGACCGTAGGGCCGGTCTAGAGCTGTGAAATTCAGAGACACGGCTTCACAGCTCTAGAGTGGAGCGACTGTCTAACTGTCTGCTTGCTAAGAGACTCAGGAGATCATAAGTTTAAACCCTTCAACACCACAACCCTGCATGTTCCGGAGTCTGAAAATAGGAAGGCCTCCCCTCATGTGATAGGGGGCGCTCTAACCTGCAGACGGGAACAAACAGTAAACAGATTGAGGGGGCGGAGCTACAGACTTAACCTCAGTTTCAGATGCAGCTCATTTACTGATGATTTTGAGGATCAGCTCAGTGTGGATTGTTGATCAAATTAGGAGAATTTTAGACTGACCTGAGTTGAGTTCACTCCAGTTTAATCTGGACTGACTGGACAGTGTTTACAGTGTGAAAAGGTCACATTTTGGCTCTCGGAGGTCAGATAGGGAGTGTATGGTTTCCATTTACATCAAGTTCAATCAGATTTAACAGTGACAGCAATCTTTGGTTTGTCCAGACAGAACGTAACAAAAACAACAACAACAAAACAACAACATTCACAATTCAGTCAATAAATATGAGCAGTGGGAGCTTCCTACTGAAGCTTGAGTCGGTATCTGAAGTCGACGTCGTAAGTGGGCTGTAAAATGCCCAGTCCAGCGCGGGACTGATCCAGAGGGGGAATTTTCACTGCTGAGTCCAAAAGCTCCATCTCGAAGTAGGAGAGCAGCAGCGCCAGGAACTGCTTGATCTCGTGGACGGCGAAGAAGCGGCCGGGGCACTTGGTGACCCCGGAACCAAAAGGCATGTAATAATAGCGCAGTTTGCGGCCTTCTCTGTAAAAGCTGGTCTTCTCCTGCCTGTTCTCGTCCAGGTACCGGTCATACTTGTAGGTCTGTGGGTGAGGAAATGGGATTGTAGATGGTCACTTAAACCCGAAAAATGAATCATTCATTTGTTCAATGAAAGGGGCGTGTCTAAAAAGTGTCAATCCATCCCACTGTTTATTCTGAACCGAATGTGAGGAAAGGTCAGTGTTGTGAGTTTTGTGTTTTGTGTTGCAGAAAGAAAAATGCAATGTCAGAAGTTCAGATTTTCATATTTTGAATAATGAAATAGTACCAATAATAATGATATTATAAAAATTATAATTAATAAAATGACCTATTATGATGTTGCCTATTATTAGCTCATAAATTTATGCAAAGGTTTGTAAAACCTGGTCAGACTCAATGTACTGCTGATATAAATTGTTTATTTACTGAAATATATATATATATTTTTTATATGTTCTTTAATTGAATTTAACATATTGTATAATAAAAATGTATTATTATTATATAATGTGCATGTTAATATGCAGAATTTTTTTTATATTTAAGTATTTATTTATTTACTTACTTACTTACTTATTAATTTTGAACAGACTTTAACGGCATGTGTCATTATAACAGGGGTACCCAAACTTTTGCACACAGCTGTAGCCTGCATGTTAGGTCTTCACAGAGGTGGAGCTACACTCAGAAAACCGTCAACTCACCAGAGGATCTTCGTAGATTTCTGGATCAAAGTGGAGCATCTGAGGGTAGAGGGCGATGACGTCGTCCTTGCGGATGCGGTAGGACTCCTTGTTGTCCAGGTGGAGCAGGAAGTCCTCTTTGGCCACCCTCACATTCAGGGATGCACTGGACAGTCTCATCGCCTCCTTAATGATACTGTCTGTGGGTCAGAACAGCAAACCATCAGTGATGGAATCTATATATATATACAATATATATACAATAAAAAAACATATATATATATATATATATATATATATAGAGAGAGAGAGAGAGAGAGAGAGAGGGAGAGAGAGTACATATACATACACATGTAAAGTTCTTTTATATATGCAATTATACAGTGTAAAATTATATATATATATATACATAATCGCCCCTAATAAAATGATGTGTTGTCTCAATTTGAAATTTACAAATCACAGATTGCAAAATAATAAATCTTAATACATAATATTTATAAATTATAATTATTCAAATAATACACATATTTAATTACTATTGCATTTGCCACATATTATGTTTTATTTCTTTCCAGAATGTTCAGTGTTTATTCAGTAAATAAACACTGGTCCTGCATTCAGATGTGCAGTAGTGTGTCTCTGTAGAGACTGGTGAGACTTATTAACACAAGGGTGCACAAACTTTTGCAACTTGTGAAGTCTGTAACACACAGATGTGCACTGATCACACAGTCTGTTTAACACCGTGTCCCAATCAGCCTGATCACAAAAGCTGTGTCCTACCGAGAACTGGCATGTTGTCCAGCTGTTCTCTGGTCAGGACAAGACGAGGGGCCTCTGGATCAACCTTCTGGTTGGAGCTCTCGAAAATGCTCCTGACCTCCTCGCTGGCGGCCTTCATCGCTGCAGGACATCTGAAACAGGCCGAGATTTGAGCAGTTAGTAGACACCTGTCATTAATTCATTAATTATCCCTGGCATGTTCGCGGAGTCTGACAGGCAACGGAGGATCGTACTGGTGCTTGGAGGGTTCTGTGATGTGCTGCAGGAGCTGCAGGTATTTCAGTAGAAGGTCATGCTACTAAAGATCTGCTACTCAAGGATATGACCTTCACCTCAGCAGTCAGTACAGTAGAGGTGTTTCCCAAGAGCCACCCACTAAACCTTATCTCCTCGTAGCACATCAATTAACCTTGACCACTATCAGCAGCCTCTAATGTGTTTAGACACTGCTGATAGTAGTGAAGGGAGTGACTACTGTGCTGAGCTGCATTAGCTATCTATTTAAGCAATAGCACGCGAGAGGGACAGCACTATCGCAAATAACTTCACGCCTGTGATTTGGTGGTTTGGTCGCAGGTAGAAGTTGAAGGTGAGTATGTTAAGTTTCCATATGTTGAACAGTCTGAATGGTAAAGGAGCTTAGAGGGTTCTTTGGTACCCTACAGCAGTGTTCCCCAAACCATGGTGCTGGAGAACACCCTCTTAGTGGTTCTCGCATGTGCAGGACAGGAGGTTCTCCAAGAACCACTGTCATAGAACAACCACTATTGGTTCTATAAAGAACAGTGTTTGTAAAAGAGATGATTGTGAGTGTGAAGAACCTTTTAAATTGGGAAAGAACACTATATAGACAAAAGTATTGGGACACCTGCTCATTTACCTATACATACTTCTGAAATCAAGGATTTTAAAAGGATCCTGCTTCTGTTGGAGTAACTGTCTCTACTGTCCAGAGAAGAAGACTTTCTAATAGATTTTGGAGGATGGAGCATTGCTGTGAGGATTTAATTGCATTCAGCAACAGTGAGAGCGTTAGTGAGGTCAGGATGTTGGAGGATTATCACCACACCTCATCATCCCTAACTCATCATCCCTAACTCATCCCAAAAGTACTGGATGGAGCTCCACCTCCATCAATCCAGAGAACACAGTTCTTCCACTGCTCCACAGCTCCTCAATGCTGGGGGGCTTTATACCCCTCCTCTAGCCCACGTCTAATGTTAGGCAGCATGGAGCCACTAGGTTCATCTATGTCTATCTGCTGCAGAGAGTCCTATTCTATTGGCAGTACTTCTTCTCTACAGGGACTAGACAAGCTGTGTGTGCATTTGCACATCTTTGCACACATACTTGAACACACCTCCCCTGGTGCATGTAAAGTCAGCCACCGCCTCCACCAGTTCTGATACATCGGCCAACCTGGGAATGATGAGGGAGAGAGCGCCATCTACCCACCCCGAGACAACATGGCCAGTTGTGCTCTCTCAGGCTACAGCTGCTGATGGCAAAGCAGCATGACCTGGGACCTGCGATCCTCAGGCCGTAATGTCAGTGTATTAGTCTGCCGAGCCACTCTGACTCAAATTAGCTGAATGCATTGACCAGAAGGGGTGTCCACAAACATGTGGACAGATAGTGTACTAGGAGTTTTGAGCTACATTGAACCTATTTTCATTCAATTTCTGTTAAATTACTGTTGCCTTACCTGATGAGGTAGAACAGACACCAGAAGGTGGCGGGTAAAGTGTTGGCCTGGGACGCCCACAGGATGGCCACGTGTGTCCTGGCCTTGCCGATCTCGTTGAACGTGGAGAGCGTGTCGTTGAGCAGCATTCTCAGAGAGATGAGGTCAGACATCTGGGTGCGTTTGCTGAGGTTCTCGTGCAGCATGGTCTTGGCCAGGTTCTCTCGGGCGCTGTGGCCGCTCTTGAACACGTGGATGGGCAGGCCGGCGACGAGAGCCGGGAAAATCTTGTCAAACTCTTTGAAGTTCTCCAAAGCGTTGAGGACCAAGGCTTTCTGGGCCTGCTGGCGGGCGATGGTCCGATCTCCATCCAGCTCTTTGCCGAACAGGGTGAGGTAGCCGGACTCGAACATGACCTTGTAGCAGAAAGCGAAGATGCCATCTACCTCCCACTCGGAGTGGCTGGCCTTCAGCATGTTGGACTGCAGCATCACGCTCTGCAGGTTCTCCATCATGTTTTCGATCAGAGACGGCAGAGCTTCACCCTGCAGCGTCTTCAGGAAGGTCTGATGCAGGTTTTCTGTGGTGTGACCGTGGCTTGGGTCCATGCTGTCATGACCGAATGCCTGGGAAGATCAGATACACGTCACCTAAGGGTTACAGTAGAACCTTCCAGAGCATCTAAAGGTCTAAAGGGTGGATTATGCCTGCATGTGCACTTGTGCCTCATTAAAACCATCAAAAAAATGAATTATTTTGCTAAAACAATGTTTTAAACTTTTTTTCTAATAATTTTAGAATGTTTTACACTCATCAAAGTGTTTTAAGAGCCTTAATGATCTTTACTTGCTGCACACTGTGGCCCAATGAGCCACAATTACAGCAATTAAAATCTCCATTTTGGTGGAGAACATATTAAATTAGTTAAATTAAAGTGCATGTAATGGTAAATTGGCCTTGCATACTGGTGCATTGTCAGTAGACTTTTTTTTTTATAAATTAGTTTCATATATTTTTTTAGTAAATTAGTTTTATAAATTAATAAATTAGCCTCAGACAGTAAAAACAATGGGCTTTCATGTGAAAACAGCCATATATATAAATAAAAAAGTATAATAAATATAAAAGTATAAATAACTCAACAAACTGGGACTTAAATATGGCAAATATTAAATATATACATTTTCTGCACATCTAACAAATTTAAATGTAAATAAAATATATAAAATCTTTCCTAATTTTTGTACATGTGACACTTTATGTTATGCTTCCCACAAAAAACAGTAATAATAAACAGTAACTGTGCATTAAAATGTATTAGCGTCTATGAGAGAGTGCGCTTTTGCTTAAAGTGCAGTTATGGGGTTTCTCTCATTAAAACCTTCAATAAACAAACTATTTTGGTAAAAATAGTTAATATGTTTAAAAAATGTTTGGAATATTTTATACTCGACAAAATGTACAAATAATAATAATAATAATAATAATAATAATAATAAATTTGCCTAAATAATCATTTTTGGAATTTTTATTTTCCACTTGTTCCACTTATTTGGAGGACCTGTAGTACTTTATTAGCAAGAAAACATACTTTGTGTATCAGTGGTGCCCTCTCATCATGAAGTAGGGTATAAAAAACAGAGGAACCATATATTTAAAAATATAATAATAAGAAGAAGAAGAAGAAGAAGAAATGTTGGGGGATATTCTTTCCATTTCCCAGATGTTGAGGATATTGGGTCTATTTGGGTAATAGGGAAAGGACTTCACACGTCTCCTCCAACACAAATGTGAAGGTCCCCAGCGCCGCCACACCAGCTATCATCGGCTTACGTTGCTTTAAGAGAGATGGGGGAAGAGAGAGCCATCCACCCACCTGGAGAGAACACGGCCGATTGTGCTCTCTCAGACTCTGGCCGCTGATGGCAAAGCGTCACGGCTCGGGATTTGAACTCGTGACCCCCTGGGCCATAGTGGCAGCACATTAAACCACTTAGCCACTCATAGGATTTTTTGGGAAGAGACTGAAGAGAGGGGAGAAGACTCTAAGAACTTGGGTTGGGCTGAAGTTCAGAGGTCTTCTGCTTGCAGTAGTAAGTGGAGTCGGGAATGAGAGGTGATAGAGTTAAAAGGGAGGTGACGGGGTGGTGAAGGAGGGTGGTGAAGACACTATCTTGAACAAGATAGAGACGGAATTTGTAGGGTTGGGGCTTCAGGCATGTTCCTCCTCCATAATTTCTGTTATTTCATAACACCTGAGTGGGCAAACCTTCAGCAATGACTGTACTCTCGAGTTGAAGTGCAGCCCTCACACTAAAGCCCCCTGATGCATTTCCCACCCTTGGTTCTTCGGTGAGCAGGCCTCTCCTTACTTTGACAGACGCGGAGAAGTGGAACTTCTTCCAGTCCAGATGCCTCCCCTGCCGGATGACGGAGTGATAGGAGAAGGGGTCGCAGAGGAAGTGGACGTACTGGCCGGCGATTTTGCAGGTGAAAATGTGTCCGTGCTTCTTCTGCCTGCTGCGGAGGAACTCCAGAGGGTTGGCCCCAAACTGGAGGGCGCAGCCGAGGTACGGGATCCAGCCGTTCTCCACTGGAGGCTCTCCGGGCTCTCTGAGACATCCACAATAAAGAGTAATTAGTCGTCACCTCAGGCTTTAAAGAGACATTCTGCCCAGACACACCCAACCACCATGTCCCATCATGCAGTGGAGAGCTACAGAGGTTCCAGTAAGGTTCATCTGAACACTGAACTGGTGCAGGTTCCTCAGGTTCCGAGCAGGTGTCCCAATACTTTTGTCACTTTAAATTACGTATTTGGTATTTATAAAGATGTCAGTAGTAGACACCTGAACTACAAAAGCTTCTTTCAAATGTCCTCTATGATCTGAACCACTCGCTCTCCAGTGTTGGGTTAGAAGATGTTCCTTCCAGACAACAAAGGAACCTTCCTTTAAAAGGGCTTGAACTGAAGGTTCTTGATGATTAGATGAAGAACAAGAACCTTCTAATATATCTAACCAGTCGACTTCAGGCATCAGACCCTCAACCATCAGTCCTGAACCTGAACACTGACCCTTACAGGAGCTTCATTTACCACTGAATCACTGAATCTAACATCAGGTATAATAAATAATCCTCTGTTCATCTACATGACTCAGTAGATGATGATCCATTTTGTTCACATTGTGGACATATATATACAGTCTCAGGCAAAAGTTTGGGCACCCCTGGTCAAATTTTTTTAAATAAATACACATTCTCTAGAGAAACACTTCTGCACATTAACACACACGTGTGTGTTTATGTACTAAACTGAACAGATTTTAGATAAATCATCAAAGTGGCATTTACAAAACTACTGGCACATTATATGTTTTTTTATTAATATAATAAAAAATATAAACATTAATATATTTTTAATTACTATAATATAATATAATATAATATAATATAATATAATATAATATAATATATAAATGTATTCTCAATACACAGTTTATGAATGCATAAATTAGTACATACCTACATCAATAAATCAGTCTGTATATAGAATATATAATAATAAAGATAATAAATAACTAAATAAATAGATAGTATATAGTAATATATATATTTATACATATATATAATATTTATTAAATCAGTATATTTACCTCCTCCGGATCCCCAGGATAAGCCACAGACAGCAGCAGAGTGCCACCACCACTGCCCAGATCAGAGCCACACTAATCATCCTGATGCAGAAGTGCAAGCAGCCCCAGACAGCTGGTTTTCCCCTTTTGAGACAATGCACTTAGAGATCTTCCAGTCTTCCAGTCGCCCTCCAGCTTTTATACACTCCACCTATCACACGCTGGCTTTGACGTCGCCCAAAAAAATGACAAGCTACGTTTTTTTCTCTCTCTCTCTCTTCTGCATTCAGCACGCAGGAGACCTCTAGGAAATCAGTCTGTGTGGATGTGGCCTTGAACGGAGTCCATGGACACCTCCACCTGAAGCTCTGCGGACTGTACTTTGATAGCACTGCTGAGTTGGGAAACAACTTCAAGGTCTTTGTGGTTCGTGTGTTTTTTTTTCGACTTGTGTGATCTCAGGAGAAAGTAAGAGCACTGATTAACAGTAATTGTGATGCAAGGAAATATAAATATTATGTAATGCACTCAGACGTGAAGTGGGTAGAACCCTGAGCCGTGTTTTAAGAGCATTTTTAAGATGCATCATCCCGGTGACTCAGACTCATGCCTGAACCTGAACTGCAACTCTGTTTTCAGCCCAGCAGTGGCATGATCAATGAAGTGAAAGCCTGGTAGCTAAGGAATCTGGATGTAATCTGGGTCTCAACATTGGTAAAGAACCTTTATATCCACTTCCTAGAACCTCTGAAAGGTTCTGCACACACACCTTCTTCCCAAAAATGCTTCTTTATGAAACCAAAAGTGGTTCTTTTATGCCCTCACTTAAAGAACTCTTTGGAGCACCTGTATTTTAAGAGTAAAGGAACCAGTGTATCAAAGGGTAGCATGCTTTTAGATGGGCCATGAAAAGCTGGATCCACCATATCAGTGTGTAGTAAGGGAGGCAAAGGCATACTAATAATTATAATAATAATGATCATAATCATAATCACAATAACAATAATAATAATAATACTAATAATACTAATAATAATAATAATAATAATAATTATTATTATTATACAATATTATACAAAAATAATCATAATAAATACAATTTAATTAAAATGTAAACTCTGACCTGTGTGTCTCCACATTACAGGTCACTGTCATGCAAAAACAGTCAATGGAAGTCAATGTAAAATATTGTATTCACAATACACTACATGGACAAAAGTATTGGGACACCTTCCCATTCATTGTGTCTTCTAAAGTCAAGGCTTCTGTTGGAGTAACTGTCTCTACTGTCCAGAGAAGAAGACTTTCTGCTAGATTTTGGAGAAGGAGCATTGCTGTAAGAATTTGATTGACTGCATTCAGTGACAAGAGTGTTAGTGAGGTCAGAATGTTGGATGATGATCTCTGGGGATACTAACAGCCTAGAGGTAAAAGGGTCAGGAGCTTGGGGGTCAGTCAGATATAGTCTGTTGCAACTGCCTGGATCATAAAAGTCCTAAAGATTGACCATCTACTTAACGGATACACATTGTTGCCACTCCCTGAAGCTAAACCAACAATAAAGCTGTGAACTGAGACACAATACTGGGGAGGAACATAGGAAGAACCTGGGGGGATGTCATTTCTGCACCCCTAAATCTCCAGCTCACTTTCTTCTTTTCTGCACAAAAATACAAGTATACCAATCTCCCCAACTCATCCCTTCCAAAAGTACTGGATGGAGCTCCTCCACCATCATTCCAGAGAACACAGCTCCTCCACTGCTTCACAGCTCCTCAATGCTGGGGGGCTTCATACCCCTCTAGCCCACATCTGGCATTATTAGGCAGCATGGAGCCAATAGGGTAGTCTATGTATATCTGCTCCAGAGAGTCCTATTTTATTGGCAGTACTTCTTCTCTACAGGGACTAGACAAGCTGTGTGTGTGGATTTACACATCTTTGTCAGCAATAGGCGCGATTTAAAGAAGCTAGGGTCAGATGGGGTGTCCACAAACATTTGGACATGCATGGACATTTAACCTAGAACATTAATTTGAAGTAAAAGGTGGTCATTTATCTGTCCGTCAGTCACACCAACATAACAGGATGTCCTCTCACACCAAGAGAGAAGGGTCTTTGCAATGTTCACAGAAAAGTTGTGTAATTACCCACTAAAAAACAGACGTGAGGCCCAGATCATTTTCAGATCATATCACTCATATCAAGAAGCATCTGTCGTAAAAACGATTATTACAGACGTCCTCCTGATAAACCACTCCAATCCAAACAGGGCCGAAGCCTGATAACAGAGAGCAGAATGGCAGTTTAGCCTGAAACACTCCAGCTCATTATATTCCCCTCCGTCACCACTCAGTTTCTTATCTCCTGCAAAAATTGAAAAGACGATTAGAGATGTGAGAAAATCTGATGTTGGCCAAATGTAATAAAATTTGATACAGAAAACTAAATTATTGGTAGAATTAGCCTGCAGTGACGCAGTTCTGTCAGCAGCCATCGTCACCGTTATTCCCATTGGACAGATTATCTGACAAACCTACAATTAGTCATCAACTGTAATAAGGAACTGTCAGCTGAAGCCAGACTCCTTGATCTCTAAACCACCACTCAGCAAAACTGAGCTCCTTCAAGCAAGTGTCTGAAGCAAATCCAAACCTCCCGTACGACTCCCAAGAACCTGCAGTAGGTTTTAGCCGAGACAGGATAGAGAAACGTATCGCCGGGTTTTACTGGCTGTTCCTCCTTGGAGCACTTTTGGTTTGTACTGAACACCTCACCTCAAGACCTGACTGACATTTTGGAGGTTTATCTAGAACCTTACAGTCTGGTTCTTGTCAAAGTGTCTCAGATTCTTACGCTTGTCCATTTTTCCTGCTTTATCACCTTCAAGAACTGACCGTTCACTCACTGCCTAATATGTAGATCCACCCTCGACAGACAGGATCCAGATCTTACTCACTGTCACTTGACCTGGCAGTGGTTTTAATGTTATGGCTGTTATTATTATTATTAGAATGTGGAGACACTGCCCACATATTGACATGTATCCAATGTCTGTGCACATTTACTGTGTACATTTAAAACCCTCTCTAGTCATGGTCAGAGTCTTCTGGGTCAGAGGAGAGGTTAGGTCTGTGTAGCAGCTGGTCAGTGGGTTTAGACTGAAGTAACCCTGACTCAGTAAAGGTCACTTTTGGATAAAGGGTTACTGAGGGTTGGTGCTTCTTCAGTGCACACGGTCATTACACACAGACGTCTTTGACAGTAATACGACCCAACAAGCCCACAATAGCAAACGCAGACGCTGATCCAGCCTGGCATGTGCACAAGAAGAAGAGAAGCATGTAGAGATGAAAAAGATGAAAGCTTCACCTACAGTAAACACCGTCCAACAGCGTCACGGCAGATTTCTATCCCTCAGGATTCACAACTGACCGACAGGCAGGTCTGCCCATTGACTGATCCAGCATTATAGACATGGAATTAGTAGACACTTGGCCATGGTCTGGAGAAAGACCCAAACAAGCAGATCTGAGACTTCTAGAGCTGTATCTAAACACCTGCAGATTCCAAGTCCAAGACCAGTTCTAACAGCTGTGTGTGAGTGCAAGTTATTGGGAGGTGTTGCTGGAAGAAGACGCTGAAGAAAACTCAACTAGGTTAAAGATGGTCAGGAACACAGGAACCAGCAAAGAACAGGAACCTGCTGTGAACTGGAAGCTGCAGGTTTTACATCACCATGGACTGAGAGGGGCTGCCATCCAGGATAGAGGCTCCTGCTCCCAAACCCACTCCTTCATGGAGCACATGGAGAAAGAAAAAGCCTCCTGTATTTTAAGAGTAAAGAAACCAGTGTATCAAAGGGTAGCATGCTTTTAGATGGGCCATGAAAAGCTGAATCCACCATATCAGTGTGTAGTAAGGGAGGCAAAGGCATACTAATACTACTACTACTACTACTACTACTAATAATAATAATAATAATAATAATAATAATAATAATAATAAATAACATTTAATTAAATGTAAACTCTGACCTGTGTGTCTCCACATTACAGGTCACTGTCATGCAAAAACAGTCAATGGAAGTCAATGTAAAATATTTTATTCACAATACACTAAATTATAGTATTGGGACACCTGCTCATTTATTGTGTCTTCTAAAGTCAAGGTTTTTGTTGGAGGAACTTTTTATGGTCAGATGAGACAAAGATGTTTGCAGGAGTAAAGAAGAGGCATTCAACCCCAACAAACCTCAAACAGTTGAAACCTGGACACCTGAGGTAGTTCCTCCTCCTTCATTACTCTGTACAGTTTCTGCAGTGTCGCAGTTCCACTGGCTCCCACAACCATGTTTAACAGCTGCTACAGTGTTCCTGAAAGGGTTAAATGCCTGACCTTAACTCCTCCAAACAACTACATTTTTGTCTGATCTGACCATAAAATGTTTTTTTTTCTCCATGTGTTTCAGCTGCAAACTTTGGGGTTTTGGTGCAGGAGCCTCTAAGCTTTCTGCCCATGCTGATGTAAAACTGGCTGGACTACAGTGACAGTGACACAGTGCTGGTGTTCCAGCAGCTTCCAGTTCATAGCAGGCCTGTTCCTTTTGACTGGTACTGTCTATGTATAAAACTCTAGTCCTGTTTAGATTTGGCTGATTTAGAGTGTTTACTTAAAGGCATTAGAGGGCAAATACCACAATAGTGTATTATAGTATAAACTGAATGTATAGTATTAACATAAATAAATAAAAAGAAAAAATATATATATGTTAAAAAATTAAAAGAAATAATAAATAAATAATAACAATAATAATAATAATATGCATTGCATTCTTACATAAATAATTATAATGTTTAATGTTCAGTTATTAAATACACGCTGTGTTTTACACACTGCTGAAAACTCAGATTTTCAGAGAATACCGCAATAACTCGTGTTGCTCTTATCACGAGCACCCCTCCAATCTGAACGCCGCTGACGTCCTGCAGAAAAACGAGTTCACTGCATCGATAAGGATGACTCGAAGGCCACCTTTACCTGAAGGCCCAGCTTTAATAATTAACACTGCGATGGCAGGGCGTTCGTTTGGCCTTGAGGAGAGGAGATAAAGCATGTTGATGTTGATGTTCAGCGCTGGGGTTTTTCTCTAAAAGCTGCTGAGAGCGAGAGGCCACTGTCCCATCACAAACACTCACAAACGCACTGGCCGAGGGCCTGTTCAGTCAACGGACTACTATATGTCACATGCAGACCGTACAGGGTGTGTAGAGGATACTACAGAGAATTATATGATTGGGGTTGTTTGATGTTTATGGAGGAGGGTTGGATTTTCTATAGATCAAACACGTGGAAGCAAGCAGTGATTTGTTTCATTTCCCAGCATTGAGGAGCTGTGGAGCAGTGGAAGAACTGTGTTCTCTGGAATGATGGTGGTGGAGCTCCATCCAGTACTTTTGGATGGGATGAGTTGGGGGTGATGAGGTGGGGTAGTGATCATCATCCAACATCCTGACCTCACTAAAGCTCTTGCTGCTGAATACAATCAAATCCTCACAGCAATGCTGCTCCAAAATCTAGTAGAAAGTCTTCTTCTCTGGACAGTAGAGACAGTTACTCCAACAGAAGCAGGATCAGCTCTTTTTAACACCTTTGATTTCAGAAGAAACAACGAATGTGCAGGTGTCCCAATACTTTTGTCTATGTAGTGTGTGTAGGTTTATATTCTGGTCAAAGGATGAAAAAAATAAAATTCTCTCACTGTAACCTTGATCCTCTAATGCTGTACATGTCATCAGTCTAATAAAGGCCAAGGACCAAGTTCTAAACCACCTCGTAAACCTCGAGAGCTTTTGGCCACTTTATTAGAAACCCCCAGCTTGTGCTTCTACTCACCGGCCACTTTATTAGAAACACCTACCTTGTGCTTTTTCACTGGCCACTTTATTAGAAACACCTTCCTACCTGCTGCTAACTGCTGTAGGTGATCTCAGGTAACTGAAGTTCTCGCCTGAATCTAATTAATGTCATAAAGCAGAATGAACACAAAGCTCTCGAGGTTTACGAGGTGGTTTAGAACTTGGTCCTTGGCCTTTATTAGACTGATTAAATGTACAGCGTTAGAGGATCAAGGTTACAGTGAGAGAATTTTATTTTTTTCATCCTTTGTCCAGATAGAAGTATTTAAACCTATACACACTACATGGACAGACGTATTGGGACACCTGCACATTCACTGTTTCTTGTCTCTACTGTCTCCACTGTCCAGAGAAGAAGACTTTCTACTAGATTTTGGAGCAGCATTGCTGTGAGGATTCAGTGACAAGAATGTTAGCTGGATAATCATCACCCCACCTCATCCCTTCCCAACTCCCTAACTCAAAATATTGAATGAGGCCCGATCATTAGCATGGGGCTCCTACATTGGAGGATCAAGGTTACAGTGAAACAATTTCAGTTTCGGTTTCATCATTTAATTAAATTCAGAACAGTCAGGATTCGCTGTTTTGTACAATAAAAAAAAAGGAAAGAATCAACATGCAAAAGAACCCCAAGAGGTTTGAGCTCTCTGATCATTTTAATCAACATCTTAGAGCTTAATTAGCTTGGTAGTGCTGAGGCTTGTACTCAAACACCGACAGGAAATGTCAAAGCTTTCTAAAAGCTCTGAGTCTTCAAACCTCATCCCAACAATCAGCAGCCATGAGCTCCTCTAAGCAGTTGCAGAGCACTCTGAACATTGACATAACTGATGTCCACAGAGCCTCCTTCACAGACAATAAGATGAACCTAAAGTCAGTGGTCAGTGAGAGCGTCTACCTGTAATTTACTCTATATAACATTAGAATAAACCCAAATAAACATAAAGTCAGCGGTCAGTGAGAGTATCTACCTGTAATTAACTCTATATAACATTAGAATAAACCCAAATAAACATAAAGTCAGCGGTCAGTGAGAGTATCTACCTGTAATTAACTCTATATAACATTAGAATAAACCCAAATAAACATAAACTCAGCGGTCAGTGAGAGTATCTACCTGTAATTAACTCTATATAACATTAGAATAAACCCAAATAAACATAAAGTCAGTCAGTGAGAGCGTCTACCTGTAATTAACTCTATATAACATTAGAATAAACCCAAATAAACATAAAGTCAGTCAGTGAGAGCGTCTACCTGTAATTAACTCTATATAACATTAGAATAAACCCAAATAAACATAAAGTCAGCGGTCAGTGAGAGTATCTACCTGTAATTAACTCTATATAACATTAGAATAAACCCAAATAAACATAAAATCAGCGGTCAGTGAGAGTATCTACCTGTAATTAACTCTATATAACATTAGAATAAACCCAAATAAACATAAACTCAGCGGTCAGTGAGAGTATCTACCTGTAATTAACTCTATATAACATTAGAATAAACCCAAATAAACATAAAGTCAGTCAGTGAGAGCGTCTACCTGTAATTAACTCTATATAACATTAGAATAAACCCAAATAAACATAGTCAGTCAGTGAGAGCGTCTACCTGTAATTAACTCTATATAACATTAGAATAAACCCAAATAAACATAAAGTCAGTCAGTGAGAGCGTCTACCTGTAATTAACTCTATATAACATTAGAATAAACCCAAATAAACATAAGTCAGTGGTCAGTGAGAGCGTCTACCTGTAATTACCTGTAGTTAATTCTATTTAAATGGTCGCTCTCACTGAACCACTGACTTATGTTTATTTGGGTTTATTCTAATGTTATATAGAGTTAATTACACGTAGACACTCTCACTGACCACTGACTTATGTTTATGTGGGTTTATTCTAATGTTATATAGAGTTAATTACAGGTAGACACTCTCACTGACCACTGACTTATGTTTATTTGGGTTTATTCTAATGTTATATAGAGTTAATTACAGGTAGACGCTCTCGCTGACCACTGACTTTCTGTTTATTTGGGTTTATTCTAATGTTATATAGAGTTAATTACAGGTAGACACTCACTGCTGAGGAACAGTGTGGGGCCGAGTGGAATGCAGAGCATTTGCTATCAGATCTACAGCACCCAGTGTGTGCTAAGCACAGTCACTGAGGAGTGGGTGTGGCTGTGATAAAAGTGCTCTTGTTGGATATCTCATACCCCACTACCTGTTCCTACCTGACACACTCAGTAAGTCAGCAGCTCTGATTCTGGCCGGGTTTTAAAGGTGGATCTGTGCAGCTGTGTAAAATCAGTGGATCAGTCTGCCCGCTGAGGCCCGGTCTGGTCTGACCTGTGTTAACCTGCTGGCCAATCAACAGTCACTCAGATTACAGCCTGGAGCTGTTGTGAAACCTGCGCTGAGAGAAATGTCCAGATACAATAAAACACAAATAATAAGAAGGACAAAACACTGAAAAACAGCTTTACACACCACATCCCCACACAGTGGAACTGCAGCAGTCATGAGCATGATGAGGTGAGGTGATGATCATCCAAGATCCTGGCTTCACTAACATTCTTGTCGCTGAATGCAATCAAATCCTCACAGCAATGCTCCTCCAAAATCTAGTAGAAACCCTTCTTGTCTGGACAGTAGAGACAGTTACTCCAACAGAAACAGGATCAGCTCTGTTTAATCCCCTTGATTTCAGAAGAAACAGTGAATAAGCAGGTGTCCCAATACTTTTGTCCATATAGTGTAGAAATTGGTGGATCATCCTTTTGCTGCAATACCAGTGTTACATGTGTTCGGGTGAGTTTTTATAAGCTCTGCTGATTGTTTGGGAGGATCTTCACCCATTCTTCAGACCCCCAGATCTACTACAGGCTGTTCAGGCTGGTTGGAGGACGCTTGTGGGACCATGATGTCAAATAGTGCCACAGATTTTTAACTGGACTGAGATCTGGACTCATTGTCCCATCCCAGTCTTAATGTATTTTACAGTATGCCCCTGCTGTATTCTGCACCAACCCAGATAGCATGACCATGTGGGGTCTGTATGGGTAGACCAACTGGGATCTAGAAAGTTCTGTCCATGGGTTCCATGTTGGCTCCACATATGGATGCCCACCAGGGTCAGTGATGGGACCAGAAAGGTGAGATTAGGGTGGGCTGTAACGATGCGGCCCATTTGGGAACAACATATGTACCAACCCACTCAGAGCCCATACCTACCTAGAACCCACCTGGAACCCACCTAGCCCCATATAAGCATGCTGGCTGGGATGCTTCACTGCTGTAGAGGTGTTTGTTCAGTGGGCAGTGGAAAGCCTCTGAACTCTGCCTCTGAACTCTGCAGCTCCTTCAAAGTGATTGTTGGCCCTTCTTGCTCTGATGCTGAGTTTTGAGGGATGGTCTTGTCTTTAATTGGTCTTTAACCTAGAAAAGGGGGTTTATTCAATGACTGACAGCTAAAGGCTGACTGTAAGCTCATTGTAGCTTCATGTACTTTTCTTCATCTGCATGAACGTGGAGCTTCTACAGCACACAAACCTTCTGCGAACAGTATTTTTGCTGCTGAAATATTTTTCCAATCAGAGAGAGGGAGAGAGAGAAAGTGAATGAGTGAATCAGGTGTGCACAGACTGTGAAGAATATCTCCGTCCTTGAAGCTCTGTGCACAGATACACTATCAGCTTATCAGATGCTCTATCGTAAAGCCTGTATTGTCTCTAATCTGCTGTTATAATACACTTCCCCTTTACTGTATTTGCTGGAAGATGAACAGAAGGAACTGGGCTAATCGCTGCAGTTCAGCTGGTGAAGCCTTTAAGTAACAAAGGTCAGTTTACATCTAAACCATCATACACTCTCCACTGACCGTGAGAAGGTGTTCAGTAATCTCTAGTACACTTAATTATGTGGTTTTAGCTCTTTAATTGAGTTAGATTGATATACAGTACCATACTTTCACTTTGATTTGTGAAAAAAGAGAAATAAAATTCAAACAACATCAAATGAAATAGGTGGAAAGCAATACCTAGTTGGAGTCCTTGCAGGTAAAGATGCTGGTGCATGTTGTAATAACACGAGTGAACCAGCAGGGAGCAGCATGGTAGTGTGTTCCACAGGCAGACCTGTCTGGAATACTAATTACAGCCAGGATCAGAAGTCCTAAGAGAAAGCTGACACTGATTAACTGAATTTAATGAAAGTGAGGACAGAAACGGACACATTTTCAGGCAGAGATGCAAAATCAAGACATTCCTGTTTGCAATTTTGTGCTGGCATTTAGCCAAAGGTCATGACCTCTCTGTGAGTCTATGTGGAGGCTTTGGTAGTGGACTGAAGACCACACTGAGGCTTTTTAGGTCAATTATAGTCCCGCATGACTAAGCACTGTCGTCCATCGTTGTCTCCATCCTCTGACCGCTAACACACTGCTGTAGAGACCAAATGAAAACATAATAATAATAAAGCCTCATTCTTGCCCGTGTTCTAGATAACAGTGGAACACACAGTCAGAAAGCACATCATCAAGTCTATTAAAGACCACCGAGCACCTCCACATGCTTTGAGGAGGGAGTGTGATGGTCTGTGCAGTTGTGCTCATTGCCTTAAAGCTTCAGCGCAAAACTAATGTAACAAACTACAGACCCACAATTATCCTGGCATTTACTTTCTCTACAGGTACTTAACATTTCACAGTACATATTAATTCATTAATAACGGATACTGAGTAATTCATAGTAGATACTGCACAATTTATAGAAGATGCTAAATAGTTAATTGCAATTACTGAGTAATACATAGTGCTTAATGAAAAATTCATAGTGGATCCTGAATAATTCATAATGGATCCTGAATAATTCATAGTCGATACTGAATAATTCATAATGGATCCTGAATAATTCATAGTCGATACTGAATAACTCATAGTGTATCTTGAGTAATTCATAGGGGATCCTAAATAATTCATAGTGGATACTGAATAATCCATAGTGGATACAGAGTAATTTATAGTACATACAGAATAATTCATAGTAGATACTGAATAATTCATAGAAGATACTGAATAATTCATTGCAATTACTGAGTAATTCATAATACTAAATGAAAAATTCACAGTGGATACTGGATAATTAATAGTGGATACTGGTTCATTCTTAGTAGTCACTAAATAATTCACAGTAGTTGATAAGTAATCAACAGAAGATACTGAATAATTAATATTAATATTAATATTATTAATAATAATTTTAAATCATTTATAACAAACATTTATAGTTATGACTAAATAATTCATAATAGATACTGAATAATTCCTATTAATATCATATTACTGAGTGATTCATAGTACATGGTAATTAATTCATAGTAGACACTAAATAATTCATAGTGGATAATACAGAGTAGGTAATAAGTAATTACCAGTGGATACTGAATAACTCCTAAAGATTTCTCAATAATTGATTTTAGATACTAAATAATTCATAGTGGATACTGAATCTTTTCTAGTAATTACTGAATAATTCAGAGTGGGTGCTCATTAATTGATAATAAATACTGAATGTTTCATAGTAGAATATCATGAATTCATAGCAGACACTAAATAATTCAGTGGATACTGAATCATTCATAGTGGACACTGAATAATTAATAGAATATACTGAATAATTCATAGTGGATACTAATTCATTCATAGTAGATGCTGAATAATTCATAGTGAATACTGCATACTTCTTAGCAGTCACTGAATAATTTACAGTAGTTAATAAGTAATCAGCAGAAGATACTGATTAATTAATAGAAGATAATGAATAATTCATAGTGGGCAATAAGTAATCAATAGTAGATACTGAATAACTATTAAATATTAAATAACTAAAAATACAAAATAACCAAATAACTAAAATATACTAAATAATTAATAGTAATTACTGAATGATTCATGGTAGATGGTCATTTATTCATAGTATGTACTGAATACCTCATAGTGGATCCTGAACCATTTATAATAAATAATAAATCATTCATTAGATCTTAAATAATTCACAATAGATACTGAATTTGCAAAACTACTAGTTTTCTTTCCATGGTTATTTGCTCAATGCTGTTTACTTCCTTTATTCTCCCAAACTGTGGAGACAAATATATATGTCACATCAGAGATTTAATTAAATAATTTAAATGTAATTAAATAATGTATTGTACTTTACAGGGTATTTTAATGAGTGCTAATTAGAGAATGTGGTAAGTGTAGTTCGGCTGAGCTGAACCAGGTTTGTTGAAGCGACGCACAGTTCTCCTGAGCTGCACCCCCTCATTTCAGGCTTAATATAATCTGTATTTATTTCTCACATCACACCACCTCCAAACATCTAATATTAAAATCATTCTGTAATGAAATCATAACCCACCTCTATTGAGGATAAACTATCATTTTCAGAAGGAAATACTGGGAAAGTGTTTCACTGATTGGGGGGTTTGTATGCTGTGTGTTTCGCCCTGTAAAAACTGTGTGTGTGTGTGTGTGTGTGTGTGTGTGTGTGTGTGTGTGTGTTGAAAGGGTAAAATCAGTTAAATGGTGTTGTGCCTCAGGCAGCAGGCTGTTTACAGGAGGACGGGTGTGATGCATGGGCTGCGTCTGCAGGCTTTTGATAAATTGGCCAGTGCATCCATCCGTGATTATTGTTTTCTCCTCTTGTATTTGGTCTCAGAGGATTCCACAAGTGCGGCGTCTCGCAGCAGTGCAGCTGAAAGTGACTGTGTGCTTCATAGACATTCATTGACTCTTTCTTTTTTTCCACTTACTCCAAAAGTTTGTGGACACCCCTCTAATGAAAGCATTCAGCTACTTTAAGCTGCACCCATTGCTGACACAGACGCACACACACACACAGCTTCTCTAGTCCCTGTAGAGAAGAAGTACTGACAATAGAATAGGACTCTCTGGAGCAGATCAACATCATGACCCTATTGGCTCCATGCTGCCTAATAATGCCAGGCGTGGACTAGAGGGGTATAAAGCCCCCCAGCATTCAGGAGCTGTGGAGCAGTGGAAGAACTGAGTTCTCTGGAATGATGGTGCTGGAGCTCCATCCAGTACTTTTGGGATGATTGGAGAGTAGGGGATTACTTTACTGAATGCAATCAAATCCTCACAGCAATTCTCCTCCCAAATCTAGTAGAAAGCCTTCCTCCCTGGACAATAGAGACTGGTACAGTGTTAGCGCACAATGGGCCTCCTTCACCAACCGGTCTTCTTAAAACCCAGTATCCAGTGTTTTCTGATTTGGGACGTGTTCAGTTTAGGAGGACACTGGATCCTCGTTAGAAGAGCAGAGCTGAGGATAATAAACATAATAAAAACTATTCTTAGGAATTTATTGGTGGCCGATGGAAGGAGCAGGTATGTACCCCCATGACGGTTCTATCTCGACCCCAGTGACTGAAGCAAAGTTCAGGTTCAGATAAGCTGTGTATGAGCTGGGAACATATAGAGGCCCAGGGTCGACTTTCTCAGAAATGAATAAATGAACACTATCAGAGGTAATAAATGGCGCGGTTGGGCCGAGGGGATATTACCAGAGGAAAACACACACTTCAGTTCTCAGCATTCCGGCCTTATCAGCTCAGCCTCCTCGAAATCCCTCACACTTCACACTGCACAGGCTGGAGAGCAGATTACACAGATACACACCCATCCAACCACGAGCCGGAGAGTGCAGATGATTAAAGCAGCCCAGTGTGTTTTATCAGTCATCTCTGATGAAAAGCACGGGTTTTAGATCAGCTCATGAGTGCAGACAGAAACTGATCCTGGAGCAGCGCCGACTGTCATCTGACATATCTGATAACTACAATCCTCAGAATCCAAAACATGCCGTTTCAGCGCGAATGAGGAGCACTGGGGGAACAAACCTACATTAAAGTGAGAGTCTGGCCAAGAAATCTGATTTCCCCCAACAGTCACTCAAAAACTGAGGCAAAAGTTTGGGCAGCCTGTATGATCAATACTTGGTAACATTGACTTTTAAACATTTTCAGTGGCAGTTACATACATAATATGAATTATTTCATATTCACTATGAATAATTCAGTATCCAAAATCACAATCACTTTATTGATCACAGGAGGGATCAATGTGTTTTAACACTATTTAAAACAAAATGAGAAAAACTAATAATATGTTCATGTTTATTAATGATATGAATATAATAAAGTGGCAATAAAAGTGGCAGTCACTGTGATAATAAATAGGGAACACTGGATTATTGCACCTCTGAGTTATTGCATACATATTAAAATGAATTAAATTACTGTTATTACTGCTTTGCACAGATGAACCATAGTGTCACACACTGCGGGAGGAGTTATAGAGCTTGAAGAGTTTGATCCACTATAACTTATTCAGTATCCATTATGAATTATTTAGGATCCACAATTAATTTTCAGTATATACTGTGAAATTTCCAGAATCCAGAATGAATTATTGTGTATCCACTATAGATTGTTACTAGAAATTATTTACCATGCACTATGAGTTTGTCACTAACTACTATGAATTATTCAGATTCCACTTTTAACTGTTAAGATAAGATAGTCCTTTATTAGTCCCGCAGTGGGGAAATTCCCACTGGATACTTATCAGTATCCATAATAATTTATTCAGTATCCATTATGAATTATTCAGTATTCATTATGAATTATTCAGTATCCGTTATGAATTATTCAGTATCTATTATGAATTATTCAATACCCACGATGAATTCTTCAGTATCCATTATGAATTATTCAGTATCCATTATGAATTATTCAGTATCCATTATGTTTTTTTAGTATCCATTATGAATTATTCAGTATCCATTATGTTTTTAGTATCCATTATGAATTATTCAGTATCCATTATGTTTTTTTAGTATCTACTATGAATTATTTAATATCCACTATGAATTATTCAGTATCCATTATGAATTATTCAGTATCCATAATGAATTATTCAGTATCCATTATGAATTATCTAGTATTCACTATGAATTATTCAGTATCCATAAAGAATTCTTTAGTATCCACTATAAATCCTTCAGTGTTTACTATGGATTTTTCAGAATCCAATATACACAGTTCAGTAACTACCATAAATTATTTAGTATTCACCATGAAATATTCACTATTCACTATGAGTTTGTTAGTATCTACTATAAATTATTCAGTATCTACTATGAATTATTCAGTATTCACTATGAATTATTCAGTATCTACTATGAATTATTCAGTATCTACTATAAATTATTCAGTATCTACTATGAATTATTCAGTATTCACGGTTATTAATACAGTTTTTACAGTGAATTACTGAATCAGTAGTCTCCACTAACTAACAGTCTTATTCAGTATCTATGTAGTAGTGAATTGTGGGAGAGGGGCGTGTAAGAGTGGACTCAGACAGGGGGCATCAAATTCACTTCCTGTTCTGTTTCGTCTGAAGCGACATTTCATTACAGTTTCATTACAGCTCACTGATGAACTACGCTGGACACTGCAGGACACACACACACACACACACACACACACACACACACCTCTAAACCTCATTCCTCAGGACGCATAGCTCACTGTTAATGCGGCCTGTTTCAGCTCCTACAAGCTGTTTATAATTATCCTCAGACCGCAGTGGACGTCAGCGCTCACAGAGAGACAAGGACGACCATTCTGCCTCGGCTTGTTTCTGTTTAACTGCTAATTGGATCCGAGTCTGTTACCTCAACAGAGTGAGTCCATTCTACCTGACCGTCAGCAGCCCATCAGCCAGGCATCAACATGGCCGATTCAGAAAGAGCCCATGTTCTAACTAAGCCCAGTGGAGTGGGTTCATGTGAGTTTGGCCGGGGCTAAACAGCTGCTAAACTGCTGTAGGCTGAATGGGTGGGGCTAAACTGCTGTAGGCTGAATGGGTGGGGTTAAACTGCTGTAGGCTGAATGGGTGGGGCTAAACTGCCATAGGCTAAATGGGCGGGGCTAAACTGCCATAGGCAAATAGAGGCTTCTGAAAAAGCTATAATAAAGACTGGGTGGGGCTAAGCTGATGTAGGCTGATTAGGCAGGGCTAAACTGCTGTAGGCTGAATGGGCAGGGCTAAACTGCCGTAGGCTGAATGGGCGGGGCTAAACTGCCATAGGCAAATAGAGGCTTCTGAAAAATCTATAATAAAGACTGGGTGGGGCTAAGCTGCTGTAGGATGATTGGAGGCTGATTGGGCGGGGCTAAACTGCTGTAGGCTTCTTATGCAAATTGAGTTTCTAATTTTTATACTAATATTCATAAATAAAATAATGTCTACATCATTTTGACTGGGGCTACGACTAGAGACTAAGCATTAGCTCTAGACCCAGTCAGCGCTGTCAGGTTTAATTCTGAGGGAAGGAAGGAAAACCAAAGCAGGTGAAAACATGAAAGCTGGAAGTGTTACCCATGTGACCTGTGGCCTCTCTACTCATTCACAGGGTCCAGTCTGAGTTTGTGGGAGAGTGGGGCCTCTGCATTTCTAAACATTGTGATGAATTAGATCATTTCCTGCAGCCTGGAGAAAAGGCAGGTGGTGCGAATGACATTAGCTAGCCTGGCCCAGACTCCTACAGCCTACTACAGACTCCTACAACCTCCTACAGCCTACTACAGACTCCTACAACCTCCTACAGCCTACTACAGCCTCCTACAACCTCCTACAGCCTACTACAGACTCCTACAGCCTCCTGCAGACTTCTGCAGACTCCTACAGCCTACCACAGACTCCTACAACCTCCCACAGCCTACTACAGACTCCTACAACCTCCCACAACCTACTACAGACTCCTACAACCTCCTACAGCCTACTACAGACTCCTACAACCTCCTACAGCCTACTACAGACTCCTACAGCCTCCTGCAGACTTCTGCAGCCTCCTACAGCCTACCACAGACTCCTACAACCTCCTACAGCCTACTACAGACTCCTACAACCTCCTACAGCCTACTACAGACTCCTACAACCTCCTACAGCCTACTACAGACTCCTACAGCCTCCTGCAGACTTCTGCAGACTCCTACCACAGACTCCTTCAACCTCCTACAGCCTACTACAGACTCCTACAGCCTCCTGCAGACTTCTGCAGACTCCTACAGCCTCCTGCAGACTCCTGCAGCCTCCTACAGCCTCCTACAACCTCCTACAGCCTACCACAGACTCCTACAACCTCCTACAGCCTACCACAGACTCCTACAACCTCCTACAGCCTCCTACAGCCTACTACAGACTCCTACAGCCTTCTGCAGACTTCTGCAGACTCCTACAGCCTCCTGCAGACTGGAGGAATGGTTGGGTGGGTGTTACTAATGTACTTGTATTGTGATAACGTGGTAAGGTAGGGTGCACAAACTTTTGCACCCCAATCATTCCTATTAAAAAAGCACATATACAGCAGAGAAAACAGCAGGAATTGGAATAAGAACAATAGAACATTAATAGAACATTAATGGAATATTAATAGAACAATAATATTATAGTATTGAAACCATTACCAGTCAAAACAATGTTTAAGCCCCTGCTGCTGAATCACAAAAATTTCTCACTTATTATTCACTTTGCACACAAATCGAATCTTAAAAATTAATGTTTTCATTTATTATCCATAACACAAAACATCACTGGGATTTATGAATATATTAATCATTTAAAATTGTGCACATTTCCATTTCCACTCCCAACGATACGTAAAAGCAGCTTTAACAGATGCTGAATTCAAGAAAACCATCATACCAAAGTGACGGACGTCAAAATCAGCCATTTATTGAAATAATGAAAAATAACTCATAAACATAAACATAACAGCTCGGTAACAACTGCAATATTACCTAACATACATGTTGTTATAACAACAGTGATGTACAGAGTTGAGCATGGACAAGGAATGAGGCTGCAAACCAGTATGAATCTGTAGTGAGTGTGCAGTTTCTATAGTCTGACAGTTGTAATGGGCAAAGTGATATTAATCCAGTATGAATCTGCTCTCTGTGTAGTTGGTAAAGCCTGTGAGTAAAAATTGTGAAGTGATTTTAATCCAGTATGAATCTGCAGTGTTGTTTTTAACAGTCTGACAGTAATAACTGAAGTAATTTTAATCCAGTATGAATACGCAGTATGTGGATTATACAATCTAACATTAATAATTATGGAGTGATTTTAATCTGGTATGAATCTGTCTTGTGTGTAGTTCTAAATCTGACAGTAATAATTGTGAAGTAATTTTAGAGAATTTGCAGAGTATGTCATTTTTAACAGTCAGAAGTAATAACTGAAATAATTTAAGTCCAGTATGAATCGGCTGTGTGTGGATTATACAGTCTAACATTAATAATCGTGAAGTGACCTGAATCCAGTAAGAATCTGCAGAGTATGTCGTTTTTAACAGTCTGACAGTAAGTGCTGTGGAATGATTTGAATCCAGTATGAATCTGCTGTGTGGATTATACAGTCTGAAATGAATAATTGTTGAGTGATTTTAATCCAGTATGAATCTGCTTTGTGTGTAGTTCTAAATCTGACAGTAATAATTTTGAAGTAATTTTAATCCAGTATGAATTTGCATTGTCATTTTTAACAGTCAGAAGTAATAACTGAAATAATTTGAATCCAGTATAAATATGCAGGGTGGATTATACAATCTAATATGAATAACTGTGAAGTGATTTGAATCCAGTATGAATCAGCAGTGTGGATTATACAGTCTAACATTAATAACTGTGAAGTGATTTGAATCCAGTATGAATCAGCAGGGTGGATTATACAGTCTAACATTAATAACAGTGAAGTGATTTGAATCCAGTATGAATCTGCTGTGTGGATTATACAGTCTGAAATGAATAATTGTGAAGTGATTTGAATCCAGTATGAATCAGCAGTGTGGATTATACAGTCTAACATTAATAACTGTGAAGTGATTTGAATCCAGTATGAATCAGCAGGGTGGATTATACAGTCTAACATTAATAACTGTGAAGTAATTTGAATCCAGTATGAATCAGCAGTGTGGATTATACAGTCTAACATTAATAACAGTGAAGTGATTTGAATCCAGTATGAATCTGCTGTGTGGATTATACAGTCTGAAATGAATAATTGTGAAGTGATTTGAATCCAGCATGAATCAGCAGGGTGGATTATACAGTCTAACATTAATAACTGTGAAGTAATTTTAATCCAGTATGAAACTGCAGAGTATTTCATTTTTAACAGTTTGACAGTAAGTGCTGTGCAATGATTTGAATCCAGTACGAATCTGCAGGGCGTGTGAGGTACTATGTCTAAAACCAACTGACAGACGTTGCAGTAAAGAAAACCACTATACCAAAGTGACTGATGGCAAAAGATGGCAAAATCAGCCATTTATTGAAATAATGAAAAATAACTAAAATATAAACATAACAGCTCAGTAACAACTGCAATATTACCTAACACATGTTGTTATAACAACAGTGATGTACAGAGTTGATCATGGACAAAGTCTTGCGATGCAAGCCCAGAGACGGGGGACAGACCAGGAGCTACAGGCTGGAGTAGCGTAGCAGGATCTTCATCACACAACAACAGGGTTTTTGTTTGTTTAATTTTTTGTTCTTTTCTTAGATTTATTTTTTGCCAACGACTTCAAAATTATATACATATTCTTACAGCATTTACACCGTCAAAACAACCAGTACCACAAAGTAAAAAGAACCAGCCGGAACGAGGAACGTTATGGACGACAAACAGAACAGGAGGAACTAGGCAATGCGGAAATGGTGTGGTGTGGTGGTGTTGGGATGGTATGATACCGCTGGATGGATCCACTGCTGTGATGCTGACCGACAGAAGCTGGACTGTTCTAAAGGATGAGGGGTTCTGGAGTCTGGGCCGAACATGCTTCTGCAGCGCCTATTCACACAGGTTTATATACACACACTGGTCATAACGCATCACTGGAAGAGTTAAAAAAAAAAAGAAGAGGAAGAAGAAAATAACAGAAAGGAAAGGAAAGGACGTCTAAACACACTGATGCTCTGCATTCATTCCCATATGGCTTCCTGGCTCAGTGCACCCGAACAGAGTTACGCCGACAGAAAAACAACCCAAATAAAAAGAGGCGCCTAGGAAGGAGCTGGCATCGCAGCGCTGCTCGGACTCAGAGGCAGAAAGATCGCTGCGAAGTGAAGTTCTCTCAACCACAGACACCTGTACCGTAACGAGCTGCATTAGCTGGAGGCCATGGGGAGGGCGGGTTCGAGTGTGTTAAGGGGTCATGCAGATTCCGAAGACACTGAACGCGTAAAGAGACTAAAGCCCTGGTCGAGCTGGATCAGTTTCATACACAGGGAGGCGCTATAATTGAAGTGATTACCGAAGACATCAGTGATTTTAATCCAGTATGAATCTGCAGTGTGTGGATTATCCAGTATGAATCTGCTGTGTGTGGATTTTACAGTCAGTGGACTTTACAGTAATCATTTTGAAATGATTTTAATCCAAGATGAATCTGCAGTTTGTTCAGTAATCATTGTGAAATGATTTATATCCAGGATGAATCTGCAGTGTTTAAGTATCTTTTACAGTCTGACTGGATTTACTATAAAGTGATGCTGATCCAGTATGAATCAGCAGTGTGTGGATTTAACAGTCAGACAGTAATACCTGGAGTGATTTTATTTCCAGTATGAATCAGAAGTGTGTAAGTAGCTTTTCCAGTCCGACAGAATTTACTATAAAGTGATGTTCATCCAGTATGAATCTGTGGATTTTACAGTCAGACAGTAATAACTGGGAGTGATTTTAATCCAGTAAAAATGATGACAAATGTTTTTAATCCAGGATGAATCTGCAGTGTGTAAGTAGTTTTTACAGTCTGATCAGAGTTACTATAGAGTGATGTTATCCAGTATGAATCAGCAGTGTGTGGATTTAACAGTCAGACAGTAATAACTGGAGTGATTTTAAACCAGTATGAATCTACAGTGTGTAGTTTTTACACTTCAACACAAATTACTATAGAGTGAGGCTATCCAGTATGAATCAGACATGTGTGTAGTTTTTACACACATTTTACTTTAGAATACAATACAGTGTTTATCCAGTATGAATCTGCAGTGTGTAAGTAACTTTTCCAGTCTGTCAGAATTTACTATATGATTCTGTGATAAAGTGAATCCGGTATGAATCTGCGGTTTGTGTTTAGCTTGTACAGTCTGACTAATAATTAATAATTATTTTAATTCAGGATGAATTTGCAGTGTGTAAGTAGCTTTTACAGTCTGGTCAGAGTTACTATAGAGTGATTTTATCCTGTATGAATCAGGAGTGTGTGTAGTTTTTACACTCTGGTAGATTTTACTTTAGAACAATGTTTATCCAGTATTAATCTGCTGTGTGTGGATTTTACAGTAATCATTTTGAAATTATTTTAATCCAGGATGAATTTGCAGTGTGTTTATTTTACAGTCAGACAGTAATAACTGTTAAATGATTTTAATCCAGTATGAATAAGTAGTTTGTGTTTAGCTTGTAAAGTCTGGATTTAGTATAAAGTGATGTTGATCCAGTATGAATCCGCAGTGTGTGGATTTTACAGTCAGACAGTAATAACTGGAGTGATCTTATTCCGGTATGAATCTGCAGTATGTAATTCTTTTTACAATACAGACAGTAATAATTGTAGAGTGGTTTAAATCCAGTATGAATTTGCTCTAATTGTCCTGTTTTAGTCCACCTCACAGTAATGGTAGCAAAACCTACTAATAGACAGTCACATGACGTGTTATTGATCGTTATTGGTTGTTATTGGTTGTATTCCGGGTGTAACACCATCATGAACATCCACGCAATGACTTTGGGAATTGGGGGAATGCCAGATAACTCATTGAGTATCAATCAGCCAATTATAACCCTGACCCCTGGTCAGTGAATCTAACCCAGCCTGAGCGGAGCTTCAACAGCGCTGCAAACTAAGAACAAACAATAAAAAGCTTCGCCAATACGTCCTTTCAAGGTTCCAAGATCGGTCACAGAAGACCGATCACTGAAATGAGCAGGTGTTAATTCATCTGTCCTCTCAAACATGTGAGACCTTCTGAGACTCTCGCGCCTGCTTGATGCTGTAGAGCCACTTGATGACGCGAGCGTTCCTCTCCACGGCCGAAATCCCGTACGGCACTCTTTCCGCTGGATCTTCCTCGTCCTCCTCGTCGTCAGACAGACCGTCTTCGTCGTTGCTGTGCCGCGAGCGCTCGCAGTCCGAGCTGATCATGCTAGCGCTGCGAAAGTTGAGCGAGACGATGTCAGAGTTAGCCCGAGCAAAGCTTTCCACCCCAACCCCCTCTAGCTCCTCGGGGTCCAGGCCGCAGTAGTTGAAGAAGCGCTCAACGTCAGCTCCGGCTCTAGCGTAGCGGTCGCTCAAGTCTGACTTCGATCGGTGCAATGAGGGCCTGCGAGTCACAGAGGAACCTCCAACACCAAGCTCAAGCTCCAAATCCAGCTCTCCCGGAGTTCCCGCCATGGGCTGGCGGTCCAGCAGGTTGTCGCAGGCTGCCAGAGCCTTGGCGCTTGGTTTCGGAGGCAGCGGAGGAGCAGAACTGCTGCTACTTCGAGCTGAGGAGCGAAACGGCTTCCCGTTACACAGCCTCCGGATGTCCGAGGAGCTTTGCGAAGCGTGAATCTGCGACCTTTCACCTCGACCGTCGCCTCGATCCTCTAACAGCCGCCGGCTCAGGTTGAGATTGCTGCCACCGCCTCCTCCCTGTGGACTTCTCCGGCCCTGCATCGCTGCTGATGACGGCACTTTTAGAGACTCTGTGAACCCGGATTCGGAGGTTTCAGAGGAACGGTGGGGCGCCCAGCTTCTGGCACCAACTTTGGAGGCTTTGGCTGGACCTTCGGACGAGGAAGAGCTGTTGAGGATGTTCTTGAGGATCTCCAGGTTGAGGTTTTCGCGCTTGGTTGTGGTTGCGCATGTGTCGGACTTCGCGTTGTTGTTGGAGGCCTTTAGGGCTGAGGCCCCGAAGCCTCCACTTCTCTTCACTGGAACCGGGCAGACGGGTGGTTTTGCCAAAACTTGGGGCTTTACTGGCTCCTGCTTGGCGTTGATGACTTCTTGGCTCTTCACGTACTTGGCTTTGTCGGCTTCCAGCCTCTCTACAGCGCTTAATCGCTTGGGATTGGGCTCTGCCTGCCGCCGGAAGTAGTCTGGACCTTTATTGAGGATGCGTAAAGGAACGGCCGAAGCAAAGCTGCCCCCACCACCGCCACCGCCACCACACTGGCCAGCGGCCGGCTTGCTATCTGCCTGCAGAGTCTCGGTGGGCATTTCCGCTACGTCTGCTACGTCCGCTGGGCTCCCGGCGGCCGCCGTGGTGGATTCCGCTTTGGACTCTGGGCACTCGGGGCCAGCCCGGGGGCACACACATCCAGCCTGGTGAGCGGAGTGTGAATATTAGCGTCTCCACTGGCCGTCAGCAGCCCGGGTTCATTCTCAGAGCTCATTAATTAGCCCCCCGGCCTCCCCCCACACCGTCCTGGTCTGGTGACTTTGCCCGCTGCAGTAAAATCCAGGGGTTAGCGGGGTCAGAGCTTTCAGGGCAGTTGGGAGGGGAGACGGGAGGATTGTTGGAGAACTGTCAGACAGAGGGATGAAGGGAGGGGGATTTTCCTTGCTGCTGCTTCGTTCCTGGCCAACGAGGAGGATCTGAAACACAGAACAACCAATCAGGTTAAAGAGAGCAGGTGACATCACATTCCTAGCAACAGCAGGAAGAGCCCAGAGGACGGTGAGGTAAGCACAGGAGGCCAATGGCAGCAGACACACACACACACACACACACACATACATATGTCTATGTGTAAAAATAATATATCCCATATGTATTATGTATATGTAAGTATCTATATGTAGTAATACTATATTCCGTTTGCATTATGCATATATAAGAACCTATAAAGTATCTATACAGATAGATAGATAGATAGATAAATAGATAGATAAACAAATATATATATAGATATATAATATATATGTGGGATACATTATTTGTACTTTATAGGTACTTTAAACCTAATAGGTTTAGAGATACTTTACTTTATAGGTACTCCCATATGTATGATGCATATGTAAGTATCTATAGTAATACTATATGCTATATGCATTATGCATATATAAGAACCCATAAAGTAAAATGAATGTATCCCATATGTATACTATAATATATACTAATAACGTATTTCATATGCATTACACATATGTTACAAAATAATTCATGCACAATCTATGCTGAGGTCATAACGGACTGCTATCCAATCAGCTACTTGTTACTATGCAGTTCATGCAGCTGCTCCATTCCGGTTGTTGTTTACATGCTCTTTGTTCAGTCCTTACGGACTGGGCTGTATATTCACTATACATACACCTACAAAAGTTTGTGCACAATCATAAGGCGGTCTGGGCTGAAACACTCATAACTGTGGTGTGAATGGGCGGAGCTGAACTACTATAGACTGAATAGTTTTGGGTTTGTTCATAAATTTGGCAAATTGTTTGGCTTTTGTGACATCACAAAAAAGGCTGTAGCTTTTTATTATTATATATATATATATATATATATATATATATATATATATATATATATATATATATTCTTTAACTAACTGTAGAGTATAGGGTATATAGAGTATATGTTTTTTGGTCTGGATGACCAGCTTTCCAACCATCAGAGACCAGCTAAGATCATCTGAATCCAGCTGGATGTTCAGCAGGTTTATGAGGGTCAGAAAGAGGCAATACTGGGTTAATTACTGCTTTCTCCTGACCAGCAACAATGCTGCCCGGCTAACTCCAGCATGTCGAGCAGCGAAGGGCGCCGGGGACATGATGAGAGACTACGGAGATGAGTGACGCTCCTGTTTAGGATACAGACGGGAACGGTCCTGCAACGTCCTCCAATAACAAAACTGCGACTCTCCTCCATTATTAGCGTTCAGAGGGAGACGGAGGCTGAGATTCGGCTCTGGAGAGACGCACGGCCTAACTTTTACAACTTTTTTTAATTTAAAGAAGTGAGGAAAATTCCGATTTCTATAATACAGGTCCTTTAAGGTCCCTCTCTCTCTGCTGAATCTCTGTGAAAACTCAGAAAACTCAGAAAAGCAGGAGGCTCAAATGACTGTCATGCAAAAAAAGGAGGAAAAATACTGAAAAAATGCTGAGTCAGCTGTAAGACACAAGCATGCAGAAATATAAATGGCAGCAGCACAGCACTCGAGTCCCAGCCAGAATCCCCCAAGGCTGTTTGTGAGGGGACGGGGTGTGTGTGTGTGTAGGGGGGTGTAAATAGTAGGGGGAAAAAAACGTGCCGCCGTCATAAATAAAATTACAGCTCCAGTAGGACAGCCGTGTTCTCAGGGCTGGAGCTGGAGCTGGAAATTGCCATGACAAAGCAGTTCTATGGCTCAAGAGTCTATGAGGTTCTCAATCACAGGGCTGTGGAGAAAAACAAAAAGCCATCAACACAGTCATCAGAGCAGCGGCCAGACACTCGAGTGTGTGTCTCTCTCTCAGAGAGGGAGTGAGATCACACTCCCAGGCTTTAAGCAGCTGGATTGGATCACTCCCACTGCTTCCTTTTTACCCTCTTTACTTTACCAGCATTAGAGCTGTGCTACTTGACCTCATATAAACAACCCAAGAGCAAAAACTCATCCCCATCAGTTCGATCTCCGTGTTTGTGAGAGTTTGTGAGAGTTAAATGTGTCATTTTTCACATTTTCCCCCTTTTACCCCAACTGTAGTCCATCAGCCAGGACATGTTCAGTGTGTGATCTCAGATGTCAGATCTTTACCCAGCGTTTAATGGCAAATATAACCAAAATACAAATGACAAAAGTTTTGGGACGCCTGCTTATTTACTGTTTCTTCTGAAATCAAGGGTATTAAAAAGAGCTGATCCTGCTTTTGTTGGAGGAACTGTCTCTAGGCTTTCTACTGCTCCACAGCTCCTCAATGCTGGGGGGCTTTATACCCCTCTAGCCCACGCCTGGCATTATTAGGCAGAATGGAGCCAATAGGGTCATGATGTTGATCTGCTCCAGAGAGTCCTATTCTACTGGCAGTACTTCTTCTCTACAGGGATTTTCAACTTAAAGAAGCTGAATGCATCCATTAGAAGGGGTGTCCACAAACATCTGGACATGTAGTGTGTGTTGTGTTTTGAAAGCTCTGGATCTTGCTTAGCTGTAACAGCAGGACTGTGTGTGCTCTGCAGTGTAGCTTTTCACTACAGATTCAATGTGTGTGTGTGTGTGTGTGTGTGTGTGTGTGTGTGTGTGTGTGTGTGTGTGTGTGTTGTGGAGCAGTATGCTGCATCAGTCAACGTTCCTAAAACAGAGACTAAGCAACATTTCTGTTCATGGTCCTCTGAATGTGCTGACCACTTGCAGAACCCTTACAGTATGCTCTTCAGTGGTCTTAGAGTCCACAGCATCTCTGACCGAGTACTTTCCCTGCTAAAGAAAACACCCTGCTTACACAACCTGCTTAGCTCCTGACCAGCACGACCAGCATGACCAGTATGACCACACTCATTAACCAGGTAGACAACCAGTATGAACAAGCTGGTCGACCAGCATGACCAGTATGACCACACATCAACAAGGTAGACAACCAGTGTGAACAAACTGTTACACCAGTATGACCACACTCATCAACCAGCATGACCAAGCTGGATGACCAAGCTGGATGACCAGCATGACCACACTCATCAACCAGGTAGACAACCAGTATGACCAAGCTGGTTGACCAGTATGACCACACTCATCAACCAGGTAGACAACCAGTATGAACAAGCTGGTCATCACGTATGACCACCCTTATCAACCGGCATGAACAAGCTGGTTGACCAGTATGACCACCCTTATCAACCGGCATGACCAGCATGACCAAGCAGGCTGACGACTATGACCACACTCATCAACTAGGTAGGCAACCAGTATGAACAAGCTGGTCATCCAGTATGACCACCCTTAACAACAGGCATGACCAACATGACCAAACTGGTTGATCAACATGACCAAGTGGACTAAACTGGTCAACCAGCTTTATGAAACAAGCTCACCAGTTTGACCAGCTTGACGATCAGCTTGGTCAAATGAAAACATGCGCTATACTGGTTAAGAGTTGGATTACCACCTGGTCTACCAGTAAAGGGTACTTTTTCACCAGGATGACCAGCTTTCCAACCACTGTGACCATCAGAGACCAGCTAAGATCTGAATCCAGCTGGATGTTCAGCAGGTTTATGAGGGTCAGAAAGAGGCAATACTGGGTTAATTACTGCTTTCTCCTGACCAGCAACAATGCTGCCCGGCTAACTCCAGCATGTCGAGCAGCGAAGGGCGCCGGGGACATGATGAGAGACTATGGAGATGAGTGACGCTCCTGTTTAGGATACAGACGGGAACGGTCCTGCAACGTCCTCCAATAACAAAACTGCGACTCTCCTCCATTATTAGCGTTCAGAGGGAGACGGAGGCTGAGATTCGGCTCTGGAGAGACACTATGAGCTCTTGTGATCAAACATAATTAGAAAGCAGAGAGGGGTCCGAAACCCGGCTCTCGTAGACAATAATGACACAGAAACGCTCTCCAAACACACACACCCCCCCCCTCACACACACACACACAAATCCGGCCTGGCTCTAATCCTCGCTGAAGCCTGGCCTGCACCCCAACCCCCACCCCGAAACCGCACAAACGACCCAGCCAGACCCCCTCGGCTCATCTCATCTCCATCCAAGGCTAAAATAAACTCTCACAGCCAAAAACAATCCCCCATGGGCTTCTCAACTACACACACACACACACACACACACACACACACACACCAGCTGTATCAACCCGGGAAAGGCAACACCTTACCTCACCATGATCTGAAAAAACTTTCCCAACGAGTGTGTTAATGTCATTTCTCTACTAGACTCTTACATCATGATGTAGGACATAACACACCAATCCGCCATAACATTAAAACCACCTGTCTAACATTGTGTGGGTCTGCCAATATCGAGGTGTCCTGAAGGTGTCCTGGGGGATGCAAGTGTACAGTGTCTTCCATGGGCATTTCATAGGTGTGTGAGTGCAGCTAAAATCAGTGTGATATTTAAATAATATATAAATAATTAATGATATAAGCCTCAGCAGTCCCACAGGCCACAAATCAATCACTGTGAATATCTCATATCAGTATATCTGAAGCATTACAGGTCCATTACAGGCAGCCAGGGCACCACGTTACAGATTATTCTGCCTTTTATCTTTAACTCCTCTCAGAAAATGAATATTTTGGTGGCACACTGCCTGGCTCAGAAAGCTTTTAGGAAAAAATAACAGATCCTGTAATGCCAAGGCAGCAACAATTCGCTTGTGGAGTGATGCCGTTAACTATGCAGGGAGTGAGGGAGCACGGACACTCTGCATGTGTTAAATACTGTTAATGGAGTTATGTAATAACTGAAAGTTTGGGAGAAGGACCACGCCCAAACTCCTCCCCTCCATTACTGCGCACTATAAAACCGCTCCTCTCCCTTCTCGTTCCCGTGACGAAAACTTGCACCCCTCCACCGCCCCTGCTCCTCCTGATGATCCAATTATACTCAACCTCTACCTGGTCTGGCTCCGGGTCCCATCAGCTCGAAGCCCCCCAGAACTTCAGCCCAAATTTCTCGAGTTCTCCTCCTTGCCTCAGCTAGCGTGGTCCGCACTTCACAAATATATCGTCTTTTCCTTCACCTATTTAGAATTGTTTAAAAAGACAGAGAATGCTAATTATACAAAAAAAGAAATATTGACAGACAAAAAAAGGGATTATCTTTTTTGTGAAAAAGTTTGTTAAAAAATAATACAAAGGAAAAGTACAGAGTTCATTTAGTGTTTTAATAACTGGCCTTATGGTCAAATGCCACTGTTGGGCCCTTGAGCAAGGCCCTTTACCCTCTCTGCTCCCCGGGCGCTGGAGTTGGCTGCCCACCGCTCTGGGTGTGTGTGTGTACTCACTGCCCCTAACACATGTGTGTGAGTGTGTGTTCACTACCAGATGGGTTAAATGCGGAGGACACATTTCGCTGTACAGTGACAAATACGTGCACTAAAAAAATTATTTAAAAAAATTAAGAATTGGAATTTCTATTATTTGATGGTTCAGGTTTTAAACGGTTAGTAAGGTGGGACCTCCACGAGCATCACTGAGCCTTGGACAAGCATGACCCTGTGTGGGTCACACATTATCCATACCCCTCACACATTATCTACACCCCTCACATTACCAACACCTCTCAAACATTATCCATACCCCTCACACATTATCCATACCCCCACACATTATCCATACCCCCACACATTATCCATATCCCCACACATTATCCATACCCCTCACACATTATCTACACCCCTCACATTACCAACACCTCTCAAACATTATCCATACCCCTCACACATTATCCATATCCCCACACATTATCCATACCCCCACACATTATCCATATCCCCACACATTATCCATACCCCTCACACATTATCTACACCCCTCACATTACCAACACCTCTCAAACATTATCCATACCCCTCACACATTATCCATACCCCTCACACATTATCCATACCCCTCACATTAGCCATACCCCTCACACATTATCCATATCCCCACACATTATCCATATCCCCACACATTATCCATACCCCTCACACATTATCCATATCCCCACACATTATCCATATCCCCACACATTATCCATACCCCTCACACATTATCCATATCCCCACACATTATCCATACCCCTCACACATTATCTACACCCCTCACATTACCAACACCTCTCAAACATTATCCATACCCCTCACACATTATCCATACCCCTCACATTATCCATACCCCTCACACATTATCCATACCCCTCACATTAGCCATACCCCACACATTATCCATATCCCCACACATTATCCATATCCCCACACATTATCCATATCCCCACACATTATCCATACCCCTCACACATTATCCATACCCCTCACACATTATCTACACCCCTCACATTATCCATACCCCTCATACATTATCCATACCCCTCACATTATCCATACCCCTCACACATTATCCATACCCCTCACACATTATCCATACCCCTCACATTATCCATACCCCTCACACATTATCCATACCCCTCACACATTATCCATACCCCTCACACATTATCCATACCCCTCACATTAGCCATACCCCCACACATTATCCATACCCCTCACATTAGCCATACCCCCACACATTATCCATATCCCCACACATTATCTATACCCCTCACACATTATCCATACCCCTCACACATAAGCCATACTCTCACACATTATTCATACCCCTCACATTAGCCATATCCTCACCCATTATAATTCTCCCTGCAGAAATAAAACTCATAAATATGGATAAACATTATCCTGCACCCCCCCCCCCCCCCCGGCTATCTCTACGACACATGATGATCATGTGACTGGGAGATATTAGCTGCGTAAGATGAAGCCCAGCAGAAAAAAGCAAAGCTGCAGCCAGCGCATGACGAACGTCTAAAAACAACAAAAGGCCAGTTTTGTTCCCTCAGCCATGAATTGAATTATAGCAGACTACATCCTCGGCTCTGGATCCGCCGGCTCCTCCAGATAGCATTCAGCGCAGGAGCCCCGCGGGCGGATCACTTTACCGCACTGTGTAGAAAACAAAGACGGGATTGGATTGCAGCTAAAATCCTTTTATCATATTTGACCAAACACTCATCCCACAATAACACTTCTCACAGCCAGAAGTGTGTGGACACTATATGGACAAAAGTATTGGGACACCTGCTAATTCACTGTTTCTTCTGAAATCAAAGGAATAACTGTCTCTACTGTCCAGAGAAGAAGACTTTCTATTTATTTTAGAGGAGCATTGCTGTGAGGACTTGATTGCATTCAGCGACAAGAGTGTTAGTGAGGTCAGGGTGTTGGATGGATGATCACCACCCCCCCTCATCCCATTCAATCCCACATCCCAAGTATTGGATGGAGCACCAACCATAATTCCAGAGAGCACGACTGCTCCACGGCTCAATCAGGAGAGGGGTGTATGATTCGGCTGCACAGGGGCAGGTTCTCCTCACACCTAATTTATTTTAAATGCTAATGTTGAGTGAATTGTCCTTTGGGGTTATGAGTACGCAACAAAAAGAAAAAAAGGAAAACCCTTCTGAACTTTCAATGGAGGCCAACATAAAAAGATCTTATTCCAAGTCATTAAGAGCATTTCTATTTCTATTAGTCCATACAGTATAAAGAACAACTGTCAGAATCACATTCCGGAGAAAAGTGATACACACATAATGGAGATACAAGGTTTATGTTTTTAACTTTAGTTCAAGATGAAAGCTTAACACTAGTAGCGCTTTCCATCATAAAACTATTAATAAACATGTATTTGTGTTTTTTCTAATGTTATATAGAGTTAATTACAGGTAGACACACTCACTGACCACTGTCTTTATGTTTATTTGGGTTTATTCTAATGTTATATAGAGTTAATTACAGGTAGACACTCTCACTGAGCACTGTCTTTATGTTTATTTGGGTTTATTCTAATGTTATATAGAGTTAATTACAGGTAGACACTCTCACTGACCACTAACTTTATGTTTATGTGGGTTTATTCTAATGTTATATAGAGTTAATTACAAGTAGACACTCTCACTGACCACTGACTTTATGTTTATGTGGGTTTATTCTAATGTTATATAGAGTTAATTACAGGTAGACACTCTCACTGACCACTGACTATGTTTATGTGGGTTTATTCTAATGTTATATAGAGTTAATTACAGGTAGACACTCTCACTGACCACTGACTTTATGTTTATTAGGGTTTATTCTAATGTTATATAGAGTTAATTACAGGTAGACACATTCATGTGGAGACAGATGGACAGTGATGTAAGTGGTAGAAAAATGAGATGACAGTATTGAGTGTTTATATTTTCAGAGCCTGTGTCTGGCGCCTCCATTACTCTCACAGACTGCAGGGAGACAGATTCACCCAGAACTGATCACAATATCTGAGGGAAAATCGCCGTCAGACAAAACACAACAAATCAGCTCAGAGCACCCATGTCCATTTCCACCGTCCACTCCAACATTTATCAGCATTTCCAGTCGGTCTCAGATGAACGCTGTGCTCCTCAGTCTGGATTCACTGTGAGGTGGCTCTAATCTTAGTGTTAGCTCCAGCCTCCTGTGTGCCCTCACATCACTCCTGTCCTGCTCGCACAAACTCCTCTCTGTGAGCAGCATAAATGGATTTTATTTTCAAAAGACATGTCTCCGTCCCCGCCTCAGGTCAAAACAAATCTGCTAAAAAGAGCCTGTCTGACGTCCAAACCAACCACTGGAACATATTGTCCTGTGCTGCTAGCGAGCCAGACGGTGAGGGAGCTCAGACGCTCAGCGACTTCATTCCAGAGAAGCTTCAGAAAAAATAAAGCCTTACTTCAAAAAGCACACAGAGAACCACGGTGATCTACACCGAGGAGGCGGAGCTACAGTCTACAATATTAATAATGCTCTAAATGTAGTTATTGTGATATACTCTGAGGAGGCGGAGCTACAGTCTCTCATTAGGGTGAATATTAATAATGCTCTAAATGTAGGTATTGTGATATACACGGAGGAGGCGGAGCTACAGTCTCTCATTAGGGTGAATATTAATAACACTCTAAATGTAGGTATTGTGATATACACTGAGGAGGCGGAGCTACAGTCTCTCATTAGGGTGAATATTAATAATGCTCTAAATGTAGGTATTGTGATATACACGGAGGAGGCGGAGCTACAGTCTCTCATTAGGGTGAATATTAATAACACTCTAAATGTAGGTATTGTGATATACACTGAGGAGGCGGAGCTACAGTCTCTCATTAGGGTGACTATTAATAACGCTCTAAATGTAGGTATTGTGATATACACTGAGGAGGCGGAGCTACAGTCTCTCATTAGGGTGAATATTAATAACGCTCTAAATGTAGGTATTGTGATATACACTGAGGAGGAGGAGCTACAGTCTCTCATTAGGGTGAATATTAATAACGCTCTAAATGTAGGTATTGTGATATACACTGAGGAGGAGGAGGAGCTACAGTCTCTCATTAGGGTGAATATTAATAACGCTCTAAATGTAGGTATTGTGATATACACTAAGGAGGCGGAGCTACAGTCTCTCATTAGGGTGAATATTAATAACGCTCTAAATGCAGGTATTGTGATAAACACTGAGGAGGCGGAGCTACAGTCTCTCATTAGGGTGAATATTAATAACGCTCTAAATGTAGGTATTGTGATATACACTGAGGAGGAGGAGCTACAGTCTCTCATTAGGGTGAATATTAATAACGCTCTAAATGTAGGTATTGTGATATACACTAAGGAGGCGGAGCTACAGTCTCTCATTAGGGTGAATATTAATAACGCTCTAAATGCAGGTATTGTGATAAACACTGAGGAGGCGGAGCTACAGTCTCTCATTAGGGTGAATATTAATAACGCTCTAAATGTAGGTATTGTGATATACACTGAGGAGGCGGAGCTACAGTCTCTCATTAGGGTGAATATTAATAACGCTCTAAATGTAGGTATTGTGATATACACTGAGGAGGCGGAGCTACAGTCTCTCATTAGGGTGAATATTAATAACGCTCTAAATGTAGGTAGTGTGATATACACTGAGGAGGCGGAGCTACAGCCTTTCATGTGAACATTAAAAACGAATTATTATTTATTATTAGTAATTGTTAGCATTTTGGCTAAAGCATTCCTTTAGAGCTGGGTTTTTGGGTTCAGAGACATACACTATAAATCCAGAAGTTTATGGACATCTGGACAGTAGAGACAGTTAGTCCAACAAAATCAAAAACTCTTTTTAATACTTTTGATTTAAGAGGAAACAAGAATGAATGAGCAGGTGTCCCAATACTTTTGTCCCTATAGTGTAGTCACACCTTTTAAATTATTGAGAAAGGAAAAGGTCTGTTTTTTTGTCTGTGAGCCGATTAAATCTCTTTATGCTGCTTTTCATCGTCCAGATCAACCGCACTGCACATTAGCGGCCTCCTGATTAGAGATTTGATTAGACCTTCAGATTAAAGTTATGCAACTATAAATCTGTTTTAAAAGCATTTCTATCTGAAGCTAAAGGGAGTCTAATCTGCCTCTTCCTTTGTTCAGCTCGTGTCGGGCCTTCTGCGGGACGAAGTAAATCACATGTCTTGGTGTTGCTGTGCTGTGTTGCTGAGGGTGCCGCCGTAATTAGTCACATCCAGCTGAATCGATGAATTCATCACTGCGGGCAGCGTTAATCTGTAAAGAGAGACTCTTTAATTCAGGATGATGTTCCTCGAGAGCCCGCTGTGACCCAGTTTCACAGAGCCGAGGTTCATCACACAAACTCTCAGCCACTTGTTTGTGCATCGTTGTGCAGCACTTGTGCAGGCCTTAGATATTAAATATACAGCACTGACCACAATCAGGAGCCAGGTTGAAGCCTGAACCATGAACCAATTGCCATCAAATTCTAACTGTCCAATTATTTAATAAATGAAATATATTTAATAAATTAATTACATAATGCTTTGCATCTAGGACTTTTATTTTGTATCACATTTTAAACATCTGGAATGTACTGCTCACAACAAACAAACTAAAACTCAAAAATTCTAAATTGTTAATCCCCTTATTCTATAAAGAGCTGCCTTTAAAATGTTACTTAAGTCAAATCTGTATGTATTTTTCTGGTGCACAGTGCACAGATAATCCAGCAGGGGGCGGAGAGCATGTATCTGACTTTTTTCTTACATAATGAATTGTTATTTCTTCGGTAGCAGATCAGAGCCGTTGATGCAGATGTGAGTAGACTTTTCTCCTTATCAGTTTTTATGTCTGAAGCTCAAGTGGTGCATATCTGCATTTGCCCAACAGTAGCAGCAGCAGCCACTAATATCGGTGTGCCAACTAATTAATTAATTAATAAATTAATATAAAAATATAGATTTTACCTGTGTAATACTGTTATTTTTAAAAGATATCATTTTTTTTTGCTTAGGGCCCCATAATAGCTTGTTGCTCAATGACCACAGCTAACACATAACCATATCTCACAGCACAGCACAGCACAGCACACCCTAGAGGTACATATAATGCCATAACGTCCTTAAGACCATTTCACACCAGACGCCATCAACAAAGCCTATCATAACAGCCACATGTGGCACCACTGCAGTAGCAGGACTTGGATCCATGCAGTATTTTTACTAAATGTACAATCTACGCCATTAAACCCATCCACAAACAGCTATATCTGAAGCTACTGGAGATGAAAAAGTGTTTATTTATATTCCACAACAATCAGCAGCATTTATCATCTGATATCATAAACTACAGTTAACTAACACAATCTGGACATGGAGGAAGCAGTGAGTCTAGTCTATGAACAGCTTATTAGGCAGCTGATTAGGAGGAGGGGTCCCTGAAGAACCCCTTGTTATTGGCACCTTGCAAAACACTAAATCAGCACAAATTCTGCCTTCCAGTAAATCAGCAAAATGCAAATATTAAATGATGCACAAAAATAAATCTAGAGTGTGTCGGAGTAACGGCTCGGTGTGTGTCTGCACTCCCCCTGCAGGCGGTCAGTGCTGTCATAGCGCAGCTGTGCTGGGAGTGAAGCTCCTGCAGGATTTAGTGTGATGCAGAAACTCACTGTACAGAACAGCAGATCCACTAAAACCCACTAACACACAAACCAACACACAGGATATTACTGCATTAATGTTAACAGAGCTTCATACTGGATATTAATGTTATTAGAGCTTCATACTGGATATTAATGTTATTAGAGCTTCATACTGGATATTAATGTTATTAGAGCTTCATTCTGGATATTAATGTTATTAGAGATTCAAACTGGATATTAATGTTATTAAAGCTTCATACTGGATATTAATGTTATTAAAGCTTCATACTGGATATTAATGTTATTAGAGCTTCATACTGGATATTAATGCTATTAGAGCTTCATACTGGATATTAATGTTAAAAGAGCTTCATACTGGATATTAATGTCAAAAGAGCTTCATACTGGATATTAATGTTATTAGAGATTCATACTGGATATTAATGTTATTAGAGCTTCATTCTGGATATTAATGTTATTAGAGATTCATACTGGATATTAATGTTATTAAAGCTTCATACTGGATATTAATGTTATTAGAGCTTCATACTGGATATTAATGCTATTAGAGATTCATACTGGATATTAATGTTTTTAGAGATTCATACTGGATATTAATGTCAAAAGAGCTTCATACTGGATATTAATGTTAAAAGAGCTTCATACTGGATATTAATGTCAAAAGAGCTTCATACTGGATATTAATGTCAAAAGAGCTTCATACTGGATATTAATGTTATTAGAACTTCATACTGGATATTAATGTTAAAAGAGCTTCATACTGGATATTAATGTTATTAGAACTTCATACTGGATATTAATGTTATTAGAACTTCATACTGGATATTAATGCTATTAGAGCTTCATACTGGATATTAATGTTATTAGAACTTCATACTGGATATTAATGTTAAAAGAGCTTCATTCTGGATATTAATGCTATTAGAACTTCATACTGGATATTAATGCTATTAGAGCTTCATACTGGATATTAATGTTATTAGAACTTCATACTGGATATTAATGTTAAAAGAGCTTCATACTGGATATTAATGTTATTAGAACTTCATACTGGATATTAATGTTAAAAGAGCTTTATACTGGATATTAATGTCAAAAGAGCTTCATACTGGATATTAATGTTTTTAGAACTTCATACTGGATATTAATGTTAAAAGAGCTTCATACTGGATATTAATGTTATTAGAGCTTCATACTGGAAAATAATGTTATTAGAACTTCATACTGGATATTAATGTATTAGAACTTCAATCAGATGAAGGTGTGTGGAGGGTGGGGTGTGTGTTCCGCATTTTCGCTAAGTGGACGGTCTACCTGCTCAGCTCAGACAGCTGTTACAGACAGCACCGCAGGTGGGGGCTATTTCTGTACTCTTTGTTGTGAGCGTGTAGACACACACACACACACACACACACACAGAGAGAGAGACACACAGCTCAGGACTACACAGCCAGCAGATCCCTTTAGGAAATGCTCTCAGAGGCAAATTCATTCAAAATCAGGCTCCGTCCATTAATCACCTGGCTGACACTGAAGACCTGCAAATATCCCACCTCAGAATAATTACCCCAGTATTTTTACTCCACGTACTAACAATGCAGCAGCTAGTCAGTTGGGGCAGTGGTGGCAAATACATGCACCTTTACCTTTAGTGAGTCCGACCTCGCAATGTGAGAGGTACCAATATCTCCCAATAGCAGCACTCCAGAAACATCTCTGTATGCATCAGTCTGCCTAACCTAGAAATACGCTCTATGGACTCTGGAGCAGATCAACATCATGACCCTATTGGCTCCATGCTGCCTAATGCCAGGCGTGGACTAGAGGGGTATAAAGCCTCAGACCCCATTTAGACTCCATTCAGACCCCATTCAGACCCCATTCAGCAGCATCATGAAGATAAATGACGGTCTTCTGATCTCCAGCTTGGCTGCTTGTGGGATTTCTTGACCCAGTCTTACTAACCTCTTAATTAGACCATTATTGGCGACGTTAAACAGTCTCTCGGCCCAAATGACTGTTTAGGGAGTGTTTTATCTCAGTGTTTGAGGGGCTGTGTGTGATTGCTTAGTGTGTGTGTGTGTGTGTGTGTGTGTTGGGTCTGATCAAAGGGAAAGTTCCAGGCTGTGTAGCCCATAAGCTGAGGAGGAAATGACACGGGAAGCTCTCTGAGCTCTTTCCCTCAGGTAACCTGAGCACCACACACACACACACACACACAGAGACACACACCTACATCAAACAAATGGAACACACACTACGAGCAAAGGGACAGTATACACACATTCCTCAATGCCATGTGACCAACATTACACATTTTCAATTTTACAAAATCTGACACACCCAGCTCAAACAAGGCTCCACCCACATGTGTACCTTACACTTTCATAGTAACTGTTGCTAGATTCACCCTAATGAGAGACTGTAGCTCCGCCTCCTCAGTGTATATCACAATACCTACATTTAGAGCGTCATTAATATTCACCCTAATGAGAGACTCTAGCTCCGCCTCCTCAGTGTATATCACAATACCTACATTTAGAGCGTCATTAATATTCACCCTAATGAGAGACTGTAGCTCCGCCTCCTCAGTGTATATCACAATACCTACATTTAGAGCGTTATTAATATTCACCCTAATGAGAGACTGTAGCTCCGCCTCCTCAGTGTATAGCTGAAAGAATGTATTTGTGGGCGGAGCTGTGGTGTAACGCTCACCTGTGTGTTTCAGTGTGTAGCGGGCTCTGCGATGCTGTCTGAGCTGCCCTTCTCCTCCAGCTGCTGCAGGCTGTCCGTGGTGGTTGGGCTGATGCCTACAAGACACAAAATCAGCATCCAGAGGTTCATTAGAAGGGGTGTCCACAAATATTTGGACATGTAGCGTGTAAGCATGTGATGTAACAGTCCAGTCCTCTGAGGGTTAACGCTGCATGCTGAGTGTAGCGCTGTTTAGGCCAGAAGGCTCACGCAGCAGAATGAATGCATGATGGCTGGTGGCTAACATCTGCTGCTAGCGGAGCGTTTGGCTGACTCACAGGCTCGGCACAGCCGGCCATGGCAACTTGTCTCGGGAGGTTTCCCAGCGCATTTGTAACATCAGAGCCCAGCACAACCTTTGACCCATATGACTCAACCAGCGCAGAGACCGAACCCCACCGCCCGCTAATGCAAACCAGCTGTCTGAGACGTTCCCCCTCCCCCCAGACCACAAATCAGTCCGAACGTACTGGAGCTCAGAGGCAAACTGAGGCAAAGTCGACAGAGCGGCGGTGAAGGAGTCGCCCTGCAGTCCGAGAGCACACTTACTAGACATTATTCCACCCTGGAGCAGGAGCATCCTCTCCAAACCCTCACGAGGGCTTCCAGGGCTGACAAACGTCACACTGAACAGCATTGTACAGGCCTTTGATACACCATGTCCAAATACTTGCGGACACCCCTTCTGTTGAGTGGAACTGTGCTATCTGGAATGATGGTGGTGCTCCATCCAGTACTGTTTGGATGAGTTGGGGTGATGATCATCCAACATCCTGACATCACTAATGCTATTGTAGCTGAAAGCAATCAAATCCTCACAGCAATGCTCCTCCAACATCTAGCAGAACATCATCTCTGCCTCCAGAAGACATTGATTGGCTGAATGGGGGGGGGGAGTTAGATTTGGGTTGGAGGAAGGTAAGCAGGTGGATATGTAGACCAATGGGGGCAGTGAGAAGGCGGGGCTTAAAGAGATGCATTTAAAGCTGTAAAAATTCTGAATCAAATGTGTCAAAAGTATTCACACTCAGGTAGAAGTGAGTGGAGATACGAGGTTTTAAAAGACTTCTATAGAAGCTGAAGTATCAACTGAAGCTTTTTACTCCAGTAAAAGTGTAAAAGTACTGGTTTCAGAACCACTTCAAGTAGAAAAGTAAAAGTAATGGAAGGAAAACAAAGACTGAAAGCTTAGGCCGCACCACAGGGGTCTATAGTGCACTACCCCCCCCCCTCCCCAAAACCCCATTCCTCTAAAAGTCATAATGAGGAGAATGATCTATTAAAATGTTGATGTTAAAAATGTTGGGCTGCACTAGGCTCCTGTTTCAGCTGCAGATCTGCCCATTGAAAATGAAGCATTTCAGTAATATCAGCTCTATTAAAGGAGCGTCTCTGTGCTCTACTGAGCATTAACATGAGCTTCATGGAGGAAAATATGAGGAGTCGTTGTCTAGAAGTTTTGTAAAGCTGCAGAAAGTCAGACTTCAGAGGCGTGTGATCAATAAGCTTTATTGGAGTGTAAATGTGGGGCTCAGTCGGGACGTTTCACTGCAGCTCTCTAGAGTCTCTGCCACGGACACAGTCTTCATACTAGACTACAGACATCTGCTGTGAGCTCGCTGGAGAGTGACGGGACGTGTGCAGGTGTGATGGATCTCTTATAAACCAATAGGGAGTCAGAATGGAGTCTGTTTATACTTCTCATCCAATCAGGATCAGACTCACAAGATTTATCTGGAGAGGGTTTTTATTGATGACGAGCCGGAATGAAATCAAAGGGAAATGAAATAGGAGAACGAGGCTGTTTTTAAAATGTAAGGAGGAGAAAGTTCAGATAATTGGGTGAAAATGTGAGAAGTAGAAGTAAAAAGTCAGTAAAGTTTAGATAACAGACATTTCTACTGAAGTAAAGTAATGAAGTATTTGTACCTCATTACTTGACCCCTCTGCTCTGAATGTACGCTGGCGTGAACCCAATCGGAATTCCCAGCCGGACGCAAATGTCTGATCACTTGCATTGATCGACTGCATTTGGGATAAGTGGGAGAAACAGGAGGGATTCGATTTCCCCCCCAAATTGTTGCTTAAATGCTTGTGAGAAACTCTCTCCAGACTGAAACTTGACGAAGCGTCATCAGATCAGCGAACACAATCCAATATCTCGGCCGTCACAGGCCTATTGTTCCCTCGGCAGACCAGTTCATCATCTCTCAGACACGACAATCTGCGAGGGCTGTAATTTACCCTCCACTGCTCCGTCACACTCCACTCAGAGCCCTGAAACTCCACACCGCAGCTCACTGCCATCATCAGCACAGGAACACCACGAGGGAGACGGGTTTCCAGCGGCCTGAACACGGACATGATCTCCTACTCATGACACAGTGGTCAGGAGTGACGTCTGAAGCATTACACTGAGCTGATTTACTTACAGGACTCTGGAGGTCAATCTGTAATGCAACTGACCAGCATGACCAAGACGGTTCGACCACCAGGACTAAGCCGGTCGACCACCACAATCAGTATAACCAAGCATGTCAACCAGTATGACCAAGCCGATCGGTCAGCATGACGTCCAACGTCCAATCTAGTCGACAAGCACGACAAGAATGACCAAGCTGGTCGGCCCGTGTGACCAGTATGACCCAGCAGGTCAACTGTCTTGACCAAGGTGGCCAACCAGCATGGCCAGAACGGCATGACCAACTCGGTTGACCAGCATAACCACCATGACCAGTTTATCATGCTGGTAGACCATCTAAACCACCTTGGTCAAGACAGTTGACCTGCTGGATCATACCAGCCGACCAGCTTGGTCATTCTTGTCCTGCTGGTCGACCAGTGTGACCAGTATGACCCAGCAGGTCAACTGTCTTGACCAAGGTGGCTGACCAGCATGGCCAGAATGGCAGGACCAAGTCAGTTGACCAGCATAACCACCATGACCAGTTTATCATGCTGGTAGACCATCTAAACCACCTTGGTCAAGACAGTTGACCTGCTGGATCATACCAGCCGACCAGCTTGGTCATTATTGTCGTGCTGGTTGACCAGTGTAACCAGTATGACCCAGCAGGTCAACTGTCTTGACCAAGCTGGATTCTTCAGCATGAGCTTCACAGAGGTGCTGGATTCATTAGAGCTGAAGCGCTCCTGTCCACCAGCCTCAGACAGAGACGCAGTAAACAGGCTCACGCTGCTGTTTGCCAGGAGTAGTAACACCTTCTGATGAGCTGCAGCTTCTGAGACAGGCGGCATGTGGTCCGTAGGCTGAGCGTAGCAGACGGCGGGCGGACAGCAGACTGTTCCTGTCTAACATGTTGGTCTCTTCTTCTTTTCTTTTTTTTCTCCTCCTGGTCGTCTTCGTATGGAAAGCAGTGGTGGGCTTGTTAGACCCCATCAGGCTGACCAGCCTGCCTGTGTGCCCCATCCGTCCAGAGCGCGGGTCCCCTTTTAAACTGATGAGCTGACGCGGGTCTGCGTCCTCTGAGTAGTGGGTTAACTGCAGGTTAACCGAAAAAGGATCGAAAAAGGATCTTGCTCTGGTATTCCAGGTGGTTGCTATGGCAGTTATGATGTTGCATGTGGTTGCTAAGGGGTTTCTAAGTGTGTGCTATGGTTTTGCTAATGTATTGCATGTGGTTACTAAGGTGTGATGGGCGGTTGCTATAGAGGTGCCATGGTGTTTCAGGTGTTTGCTGAACTGTGTCTAAATGGTTGTTATGACAGTTTTATGACAGGTATTGCAGGTGGTTGCTAAGGTGTCCTAGGTGGTTGCTATGGCAGTTATGGTATTGCAGGTGGTTGCTAATTTGTTTCTAAGTGGGTGCTATGGTGTCACCAATGTGTTTCTAAGTGGTTGCTATGGAAGTCATGGTATTTCAGGTGGTTGCTAAGGTGTCCTAGGTGGTTGCTATGGCAGTTATGGTATTGCAGGGGGTTGCTAATTTGTTTCTAAGTGGGTGCTATGGTGTCACCAATGTGTTTCTAAGTGGTTGCTATGGAAGTCATGGTATTGCAGGTGGTTGCTAATGCATTTCAGCTGTTTGCTATGGTATTTCAGGTGGGTTTACAGGTGTTGCTAATGTATTTCAGGTGGTTGCTAAGGTATTATAGGCGGTTGCTATAGAAGTTACTATGGTATTTTAGGTGTTTGCTAAACTGTATTTCTAAGTGGGTGCTCTGTTGTCACCAATGTGTTTCTATGGTGGTTTCTATGGAGTCCCAGGTGGTTGCATTTCAGCTGGTTGCAATGGAAGCTGTTACAGTATTTTAGGTGTTTGCTAAAGTGTTGCTAAGGAGTTTCTAAGTGGGTGCTATGGTGTTGCTAATTGTTTCAAAGTGGTTGACAGAGTGGTTTCTATCATATCCAAGGTGGTTGCTAAGGTGCCCCAGGTCGTTGCTAAGCTGTGAAGGTTGCTACAGAAGTTGATATGGTATTTCAGGTATTTGCTGTGTTGCTAAGGTTTTTCTAAGTGGGTGCTATGGTGTTGCTAATTATTTCTAGGTGGGTGATAGAGTGTTTTCTATCATACCTTAGGTGGTCGCTAAGGTGTCCCAGATGGTTGCTAATGGAAGTTTCTATGGTATTGTAGGTGTTTGCTAAAGTGTTACTAATGTGTTTCTAGGTGGTTGCTGATGTATTTCAGGTGGTTGCTAAGGTGTTACAGGCAGTTGCTGAGTAAGGTTGTAAGGTGTAGCTAATGTATGTTTGTTATGGTGTTGCTAATGTGTTGTTAGGTGGTTGCTGTGGAGTTCAGGTGTTCAGGCACATTTCAGGTGTTTGCTAAGGTGTTGCCAAGATGATTTCCAGGGCGGTTGCTACATTATTTTCATGCAGCTGCCTTAATATATACTGTATAAACAGACTTGTGCAAAAGTTTGGACACTCTGGTCGAGTGTTGTGTATTGAAGTCACATCCTTTACAGAAACATGTCTGCACATAATTCAAAAATGAGGACATGGGAAAATAAAAATGTGGCGTGGTCCAAAGTAACGGTACATTCCATTGTATGGTTTGTTGATTTAAACCTCCCTTGATCAGGGGTGCACAAACTTTTGCAGAAGACTGTATATACTGAAACCTTTCCAATGTTGTATTTCTTTTGAGACATTTGTTTGGGTGATGTGTTTTTGCTCCTCACTCAAAAGTCAAAAGTCCCTTTCAGAGCAGGTTTGATGGTCGACTGCCCAGAAAGAGCGAGAGCAGGAGCGGGGCAGAGAGGCTGGCTTTGTATTCGGTCCAGGAGAACGGTCTCAGTCAGCGATCTGCACACTTTCACAGCTTCCTTCGGGTTTCTGAGCGAAGCATCCCGCCACTAAAGGCCGCATTATCATTCCCAACCAGCCTCTCAGCACTGATTCACTTTCAGCAGCGTCAGGCCCTTCACTGTGCTCAGCACACAGCGCGAACCTCACCCAGCTAAACCCCACACACTCAATTCACATCAGCTTAGCCGCAGAGAGCCGCAGACACCACGCCGAGGCATGATGCTATGCTCATCTTCCCCCAACAGCCCGGAGCTGTTCTGCTGCTTATTTACACTTTACATATATTGAGTGGCTGCTAAGGTGTCCCCTGTGGTTGCTGTGGTGTTATGGGTCATTGTTACGGAGGCTGCCAAGGTGTTCGTAGGTGGCTACTGTGGTATCCTAAATGGTTGTTAGTGTGGATGCTATGGTATTTACTATGGTATTTCAAATTGGTTCCTAAGGTGTTTCCAAGTGCATGCTATAGTGTTGTTAATGTGGTCCCAGGCGGTTGGTGTGCCAAGCGGTAACTAGGATGCCTGCTATGGTATTATAAGTCATTGCTATGGAAGTTGCTATGGTATTTTGGGTGAGTGCTAAGCTGTTAGTAGGTGGTTACTGTTGTATCCTAAATGGTTGTTAGAGTGGATGCTACGGTATTTGGGGTTGTTGCTAATGTGTACCAGGTGGTTGCTGTGGCAGTTACTATGGTATTTCATAGTGGTTACTATGGTATTTCAAAGTACATGTTATAGTGTTGTAATGTGGTAATGGTGGTATTTTCTAGTGGTCACTAAGGTGTGCCAAGCAGTAACTAGGATACTGGCTATGGTATTATAAGTCATTGCTATGATATTTTGGGTGAGTGCTAAGGTGTAAGTAGGTGGTTACTGTGGTATCCCAAAAGGTTGCTAGGGTAGATGCTATGGTATTTAAGGTTGTTGCTAATATGTACCAGGTGGTTGCTATGGCAGTTGCTTCTGTATTTCAAAATAGTTAGTAAGGTGTTTCTAAGTCCAAACTATGGTGTTGCTAATGTGGTCCTAAGGTCCTGCTGTGGTATTTTTCAGTGGTTGCTAAGGTGTGCAAAGTAGTGACTAGGATGCCTACTATGGTTTTATACATCATTGCTACGGAAGTTGCTATGGTATTTTGGGTGGATGCTATGGTGTTAGTAGGTGGTTACTGTGGTATCCCAAGGTGTGCCACATGGCTGCTAAGGCAGTTGCTATGGTATGTCAAAGTGGTTGCTAAGGTGTTTAAGTGTGTGCTATATTCCTAGGTGGCTGTTGTGGTTTTCCACTGAAGTACTGAACTCCTCCGATACAGATCGTGTGTTCAGAGAGCCTGCAGCAGAAGGCTAAAGCACCAAACCCTGATGTGTGCAGGACTCACTGGGAGATGCAGAAGGTAAGCGCCGCGAGATGATAGCAACCCACGGAGCCTCTCAGTAGGAAGAGCTATTTATAAAAGGGGTTCCTGGCAGGCACACACACACACACACACACACACACACACACTCTACTTTGTGCTGTACATCTCTAGCGCCTCTTCTCATCCATCTCAGTGGAGTTATTGTGCACCAGTGACTTGAAATACTAGTCAATAGCCTCCACCTGTCTGAGCTACTTAAATAAATACCATCTAATCAATTCATCATTTTTATTACTTTTATTACACATACATACATACACATACGGTTGCTTCCTATTTTAAGTCACTCCATATGGACAAAAGTATAGAGACACACCTCTTAAACTTTGAATTCAGGTGTGTGATTCAGTCCCATTCAGCTACAGCTGTATAAATCCAGCCTCTAGTCCTGCAGTCTGTCTTTCCTCCACACATCAGTGAAAGAACGGGAGGTTCTGAAGAGCTCACTGAACTCCAGCGTGGTTCTGTATGTAATAGGAGACACCGCTGCACCAACAACAACAAGTCAGCTGGTGAAATTTAGACCTTCCCTCCTAGATCTTCCTCCATCAGCTGTGAGTGGTGTTATTATTGGACAGTGGAAGAGTTTAGGAGGAACAGCTCACAGAGAGCAGCTCAGTGTCCACTGAGTGTCTGTCAGACCACGTAATGTTACAGAGCGGGGTCAGGGCCGAGTGCTGAGCTCCAAACCTCCTCTAGCTTTAACATCAGCACAGAAACTGCACCAGGAGCTTGGTGGTAAGGGTTTTTATGGCCGAGCAGCTGCACACATACCTCACGTCACCAAGCACGGGGCCAGGGGGACGTTACCTGCCTGACTGCACTGTGCCTGCTGTAAAGTTTGGTGGAGGAGGGATAATGCTAGAAGGGTGTTTTTCAGGGTTTGGTCTGTAGGCCCCTTAGTTCCAGTGATGCTGGAATGTTTCAGCATCCCAAGATGTCCCAATTCTGGACATCTGTACGGTGTGGGGAAGGCCCTTTTCTGACCAGCATGACTGACTGGGCCCCAGTGCACAAAGCAAGGCTGGGGATGGGTGAGTTTGTTGTGGAAGAATTGTCCCACATAGGAACTAAAATGGAAACTGTGTCTTGGACCTCACAAATGCTCTTCTGGATCAATGGGAAATCAATAAATATATAATATATATTTTTTTAAATAAATAAAAAAATGAATTAATTAAAATAATAATAACAAATAAATAAACAAACAAATGTGTTGTTGACTGATGGAATAGGTGGAGCTAAACTGATGCAGGCTGAATGACTGAATGGGCGGGGCTAAACTTCTTTAAATTGAATGGGAGGGACTAAGCTGTTGTAGGCTAAATGGGTGGAGCCAAAGTTTTGTAGGTTAAATGTATGGGGTGATATATGAAAATGTTCATGATGATGATGACATCACAACTGTGAGAAATTCTAATCAGGCTGTTTTTACAATTTAATGTCAATATATGAAGTATGTTATGATTTTTTTTTTATGAAAATTGAATGTTTTAATGTTTACATAAAGTAGCTCACCACACTCTTATTTGGAAATGTTGTGTGCCAGAAAAACGTCAGACTGATTACTGTGGCCAGAAGCCATGATAACCAATCAATCAGCCCTACAGCACTTCACCCAGGACCTTTCCCAGCATCTCCCACAGGAACGAGGGAAGAGAAACGGCAGTATGAGCCAAACCGGCTCAGAGAAGCCTTTCAGCTCGTCCAGCTCTCGTTCTAATTCTGCTCACCCTGCAGCAGGTTCGACAACCATTCTCACTTCTGAACAAACCCCCCCCGGCTCCATCGCTCGGCCCAAACAGCGCAGCTGGACCGCCCCGGCAGGAGGCCACTGGAGGAAGAGAGTGCGCACTTGAAGTTTTAGAGGCTGCCGTTTCTAATTTGGTGGGTTTTTAATTTGCTAGAAGTGGAAACCCATGCGGTGTCATGACTGGCAGACTACCAGCATGCGGCGCTAATGAGCACCATGAACCATTAATCAAGCTCAATTATGAGGAAAAAGTAAATAAAAGGGCCATTCCAATTTTTCTCAATTCCTGCAGAGTTCATTCAGAGTCGGGTTCGGTGTGAAACTGTGGCTAATGGTAGAAGAACTGACCCACTCTGATCTCTTTACAATGGTGGAAAATGGAACCAGGCGTCGGTCGCCATGACTACAACACAGATACAGCCCATTATTTATTTCCTATCCAAACCCACCAGTGAAGCTATGCAAGTCTTCTGAGTTTTATGATTTTAGAGTTTGGTGATGATGATGAAGACGTTTTCTTTGGGTACTATTTTACAGCACTTCATTAGACCCCCCCTACACTGTGCTTCCATTCACTGGCCACTTTATTAGAAACACCTAGTCTGCGCTTTCAATGACTGGCCAGTTTATTAGAAACCCCTCTCATATCTAAAAGCAGGGAGGAATGATGTCTAACAAAGTGGCCAGTGAGTGGAAGCACAAGGTAGGTGTTTCTAATAAAGTGGCCAGTGAGTGGAAGCACAAGGTAGGTGTTTCTAATAAAGTGGCCAGTGAGTGGATGCACAAGGTAGGGGTTTCTAATAAAGTGGCCAGTGAGTGGAAGCACAAGGTAGGGGTTTCTAATAAAGTGTCCAGTGAGTGGAAGCACAAGGTAGGGGTTTCTAAAAAAGTGGCCAGTGAGTGGAAGCACAAGGTAGGTGTTTCTAATAAAGTGGCCAGTGTGTGAAAGCACAAGGTTGGGGTTTCTAATAAAGTGGCCAGTGAGTGGAAGCACAAGGTAGGGGTTTCTAATAAAGTGGCCAGTGAGTGGAAGCACAAGGTAGGGGTTTCTAAAAAAGTGGCCAGTGAGTGGAAGCACAAGGTAGGTGTTTCTAATAAAGTGGCCAGTGTGTGAAAGCACAAGGTTGGGGTTTCTAATAAAGTGGCCAGTGAGTGGAAGCACAAGGTAGGGGTTTCTAATAAAGTGGCCAGTGAGTGGATGCACAAGGTAGGCGTTTCTAATAAAGTGGCCAGTGAGTGGAAGCACAAGGTAGGGGTTTCTAATAAAGTGGCCAGTGAGTGGATGCACAAGGTAGGCGTTTCTAATAAAGTGGCCAGTGAGTGGATGCACAAGGTAGGGGTTTCTAATAAAGTGGCCAGTGAGTGGAAGCACAAGGTAGGGGTTTCTAATAAAGTGGCCAGTGAGTGGAAGCACAAGGTAGGGGTTTCTAATAAAGTGGCCAGTGAGTGGAAGCACAAGGTAGGCGTTTCTAATAAAGTGGCCAGTGAGTGGAAGCACAAGGTAGGCGTTTCTAATAAAGTGGCCAGTGTGTGAAAGCACAAGGTAGGGGTTTCTAATAAAGTGGCCAGTGAGTGGAAACACAAGGTAGGGGTTTCTAATAAAGTGGCCAGCGAGTGAAAGCACAAGGTTGGGGTTTCTAATAAAGTGGCCAGCGAGTGGAAGCACAAGGTAGGGGTTTCTAATAAAGTGGTCAGTGAGTGAAAGCACAAGGTAGGGGTTTCTAATAAAGTGGCCAGTGAGTGGAAGCACAAGGTAGGGGTTTCTAATAAAGTGGCCAGTGAGTGGAAGCACAAGGTAGGGGTTTCTAATAAAGTGGTCAGTGAGCAGAAGCGCAGGGTAGGTGTTTCTAATAAAGCGGCCACTGATACAGTCTGAAGGGAAAATTCCTCAGCTGCTCAGACCTGCAGGAATCCGTTCCTGCTCATAAAGAGTGAAGCAGATCTTCTGTTTATGGAAAAATGGTTCTGCGGAGCTCCGGGACACAACGATCAACGTCCAAGAACTTTCTATCCACCCCATTTACATCTTATTCAGGTTTAGTTAACACTGTTTGGTACAAGACATCACTTCCTCTCCAAGTGAGGAATCAAAACAACCATCACTATCCATCACAACACACACACACACACACACACACACACACACACACACACACACACATTAAAGCAACAGTGTCACTAAAAAGGAAAAAGGTCCACAACTTCCTCCTCTCGCTTTGATATGGGGTCATTAGACAGTTGCTGTAATGATGTGAGGTTGTTGCTATGCTCCTAAAGGTGGTTGCTGTTGGCTTTCTAGATGGTTGTAAGACAGCTGCAGTGCTCCTAGTGGTTGCTAAAGAGTTCCTAGATGGTTGCTATGCAGTTGTTAGACAGTTGCTATATTGTTCCAAGTGGTTGCAATGCTGTTGATAAGCAGCTGCGATCGAATTCCAGGTGGGTGCTATGACAATGTGAGGCAATTGCTGTGTTCTTTCAAGTGGTTGCTATGGGGTTGCAAGATGGTTGCTATGCTCCAATCACATCTACAATACAAATCATCAGCTGATGTGAATGTATATTTGGGGGGGGTTACTGTTTATTATTTCCATGTTTGGAAGCTGTACTTTAGCCTGAATGGAATTCTGGGACTTCTACACACACCTCAGTCATCAAACACACTCACTATGAACACACACACATTGTTATACAGTCTTCGGGGGAATTTGGACAAATAACAGTCTGATTGGTGGGAAACTTGGTAACCAGTGTTGCTATGGGAACACAGGAAGATGACCAAAAGCATGTTCTACTGGAATTAACCTGATTAACTTGATTAAACACCGGTTAACTCCACTGTCTGGCCACACTCTCCTCTACTGAACACCTCCACATGGTTTGAAGAGGGTGTGTGATGATGTAGGAGTTAGCACCATGCTAACTGGTGTACATAAGCTTCCAGCACTTGTTAGCCACATTAGCTTCGCAGCTCCAGTGAAGTTGAGGAAATGAGGGTTAGGGTTTCTTTTGGCCAAAAGAAATTCTTTAAGGCACTGAAAGGAGGTGCTGTGTGTGTTGGGAGGCCAATAACTTTATCACAACCACACACACACACACACACACACACACACACACACAGAAGATGGAAGGGGTGAGTGAGTGCACAGCAGTAGACATCAGGCATGTGTGGAGGAGACAGAGACACATATGGCAGAGAGAGACTGAGTGAGAGTGTGTGAGTGTGTGTGTGTGTGTGTGTGTGTGTGTGTATTGTGCTGAGTAAGGATTGCTGCAGTGTTGGCTGCTCCCTCACACACTTTCTGAAGCGTTCATCATCACCGCTTGGATAAGCTTTCTCACACACACACACACACACACACACACACACACACACACACACACAGGATTTCAACACTGAGATTTAAAGCTTGCTGCCAAAACATCAGAAGACTTTTCTCCCGTTTTCCAGTTTTTACAGGAACAGTTTGGCAAAGAATATGATTTAGAATTCCTCCCCAATTTGGACAAGTCGGGACAAGACCCCAAACTCGGACAATCGGTCGGGACAAGACCCCGAACTCGGACGATCGGTCGGGACAAGACCCCGAACTCGGACGATCGGTCGGGACAAGACCCCGACCTGTCGATCATTCGGGACAGGGTTGGCGCCTGAAGACCCAAACTCGGCTGATCGGCCGGGACAAGACCCCGAACTCGGACGATCAGTCGGGACAGGGTTGGCGCCTGAAAACCCCAAACTTGGACGATCGGTCGGGACAAGACCCCGAACTCGGACGATCGGTCGGGACAAGACCCCAAACTTGGACGATCAGTCGGGACAAGACCCCGAACTCGGACGATCGGTCGGGACAAGACCCCAAACTTGGACGATCAGTCGGGACAAGACCCCGAACTCGGACGATCGGTCGGGACAAGACCCCGAACTCGGACGATCGGTCGGGACAAGACCCCAAACTTGGACGATCAGTCGGGACAAGACCCCGAACTCGGACGATCGGTCGGGACAAGACCCCGACCTGTCGATCATTCGGGACAGGGTTGGCGCCTGAAGACCCAAACTCGGCTGATCGGCCGGGACAAGACCCCGAACTCGGACGATCAGTCGGGACAGGGTTGGTGCCTGAAAACCCCAAACTCGGGCGATCGGTTGGTACAAGACCCCAACTCAGATGTTCAATTGGAACAGGGTTGGTGCCTAAAGACCCCAAACTCAGCTGATCGTTTGGGACAGGGTCGGCGCCTGAAGACCCCAAAACTAGATGGTTGGTAGGCACTTGCTAGACAGTGCTAGACAGCTATGCTCATCCAACTCGTTTCTATGGGCTTGCTAGATGGTTGCTATGCCCTTCCATATGGTTGCTATGAGCTTGCTGGATTGTTGGTAGGCACTTGGTTACTATGGGTTTGCTAGATGGTTAGTATACTCATTCAAGTGGTTGCTATGGAGTTACTAGATGGTTGATGTGTAGCTACCATACAGTCGCTGTGCTGTTCCAAGTGGTTGCTATGATGCTGTGAAGCCGAAGGCTATGCTCATCCAAGTGGTTGCTGTGGGGTTGCTAGATGATTGATATGCAGCCACTAGACAGATGATATACTCTTCAAAGTTGTTGCTATGACGCTCTGAAGCAGAAGGCTATGCTCTTCCAAGTGGTTGCTATGCGCTTACTAGATGGTTGCTAAGCTCTTCCAACTGTTTGATATGACAAACAATATAACAATCAGGGGTTCCTAGATTGTTGCTATGTTTATCCAAGTGGTTGCTATGATGTTGTGAGACGGTAGTGCTGTTTCTAAAGAGTTCCTATAGTATCCCAGGTGGTTGCTATGATGTTGTGAAGTGCTTGCCATGTTCTTCCAAGTGGTTGCTGTGGAGTTTCTAGATGGTTGCTAGACAGTGGCTATGCTTATCCAAGTGGTTGCTATGATGTTGTGAGGCAGTGGGCTCTTCCTAAACAGTTGCAACAGTATCCCAGGTGGTTGCCATGCTGTTGCTAAACAGCTGCTTTAGTATCCCAGGTGGTTGCTATGGTGTTGTGGGGCGCTTGTTATGCTTGGAGTTGCTAGATGGTTGCTATGAGGTTGCCAGACCGTTGCTATGCTTATTCAGGTGGTTGATATGATGTGAGGTGACTGCAATACTATTCAAAGCAGCTGCCATGCTATTGCTAACAGTTTCTATAGTATCCCAGGTGGTTCCTAGATGGGTGATATGCTCTTTTCGCTCATTGCTATGATGATGCTAGGCGGTTGCTATGCTCTTCCAGCTGGTTGCTGGATGGTTGCTTTGTGCTTTCTAGTCAGTTGCAGACTGAAATCAGGACTGATGTTAAAAAGCACTGGTGCAAAAAATAAATAAATAAAAACCCATTCTGAATACATTTAACCTCAATCTGTCAATCACACACACACACACACACACACACACACATACACACCATCTAGCGATGATTCTAAAGGCAAGAACCAACACAGCAGAAACATCTTTTGGAACATTAAGAGAAACAAACCACTAATAAACTGCACTGCTGTGTGTGTGTATGTGTATGTCTGTATGTGTGTGTGTGTGTGTGTGTGTGTGTGTGTGTGTGTGTGTGAGAGAGAGAATACTCACATCTCCCCCAACTCTCATAGAACCCCCCTTAAAGGTAAAACCCATTACATACATTGTGTACACACACACACACACACAAACACAAACACACACACATGCACGCACACACAAGTGGCAGCAATGGTGTTGCTATGGGGTCGATATAGTGTTGCTAGGCGGTTGCTATGCCGTTGCTAGATGGTTTCTACAGAGTTGATTAGTGGCTGCAATGGTGTTGCTTGGTGGTTAATATAGTGTTACAAGATGATCACTATAGTGTTGATTAGTAGTTGCTATGCTGTTGCTAGGTGGCTGCTATCGAGTTGATAAGTGGGTGCTATGGTGTTGCTAGGTGGTTGCTATGGTGTTGCTAGATGGTTGCTATGGTGCTGAATTTAGTTTCATTTATACAGCATCTTTGTCAAACGCAAGGAACTGAACACTAGAGACGGGTGACGTCCGACTCCATCGTCCAGTTTTCCGCTCCACACTGCAGTGAGGGTCAGACAGGAGGTATTACTGCAGGGTCCGATCTACAGCACTATTTAAACTGGGAGCTTTAAAAATAACTGCAGTCTGTACTCTCAGCAGAAGAGGAAACACACACACACACACACACACACACACACACACACACACTGAACTAAAGCACTGTACATTCTCAGCACAGCAGAAACATGGTAGGTGTTTCTGATAAAGTGGCCAGTCAAACATACACAAGGCGTGGGAGAGAGCAAGACACTCCATGGAGAATTACAAGCAGCCAGCCGTGACATCAGCTCAGACACACCTGCATCAACACACACACACACACACACACACACACACACACACACACACACACACACACACACACTCCCTCTCAACATACCCCTGTGTGTCAGTGCGTCAGTCCCTCTCTCCCTCTAATCTAATTCCTGCTCCCTGCTGGCCGCTGGTGTCGGCTGGCTCAGGCCGGTGCAGAATATCAGAGATATTAAAATTTAATAAACGAATCCTTTAGAGAAAACCTGATACTGGCATTCTTTTAATAACTGGACTGTAGACTAAAACACACCATACACCAACTGCCATCACACACACACACACACACACCCTGATGTCGCCATCACACCGGCTCTCAGACAGGGTCGAGTCTAGGGGCCCTAGAAAATAGAAATAACAACTGACTGCTTCTGCAAGCTTCAGCTATTCTCTCTCTCTCTCGCTCTCTCTCGCTCTCTCTCGCTCTCTCTCGCTCTCTCTCGGCCCGACCGTCTCTCTGTGCCGATGAGAGCCCACGGCACGGCGGAGTAAACCAGCACTGATGCAGAGTGTCAGATTCTCCTGTTCTCCTGACTGAGACACTGCATCTGACTGAAACACACACACACACACACACACACACACACACACACACACACACACACACACACACACTAAAACACAACACACAGGTCAGGTTTGTATGTTTGTAACTGTGTAAATGAGTCACAATATAAATGAGACAGCCAATAAGAGTAGAGCTCATTTAAATATAGTAAAATTCTAATCAATACAGAGAGGTTAGAAACCCCTACCCTGTGCTTCCACTCTCTGGCCACTTTATTAGAAACCCCTACCCTGTGCTTCCACTCTCTGGCCACTTTATTAGAAACCCCTACCCTGTGCTTCCACTCTCTGGCCACTTTATTAGAAACCCCTACCCTGTGCTTCCACTCTCTGGCCACTTTATTAGAAACCCCTACCCTGTGCTTCCACTCTCTGGCCACTTTATTAGAAACCCCTACCCTGTGCTTCCACTCTCTGGCCACTTTATTAGAAACCCCTACCCTGTGCTTCCACTCTCTGGCCACTTTATTAGAAACCCCTACCCTGTGCTTCCACTCTCTGGCCACTTTATTAGAAACCCCTACCCTGTGCTTCCACTCACTGGCCACTTTATTAGAAACCCCTACCCTGTGCTTCCACTCTCTGGCCACTTTATTAGAAACCCCTACCCTGTGCTTCCACTCACTGGCCACTTTATTAGAAACCCCTACCCTGTACTCCCACTCACGGGCCACTTTATTAGAAACCCCTACCCTGTGCTTCCACTCTCTGGCCACTTTATTAGAAACCCCTACCCTGTGCTTCCACTCTCTGGCCACTTTATTAGAAACCCCTACCTTGTGCTTCCACTCACTGGCCACTTTATTAGAAACCCCTACCCTGTGCTTCCACTCTCTGGCCACTTTATTAGAAACCCCTACCCTGTGCTTCCACTCTCTGGCCACTTTATTAGAAACCCCTACCCTGTACTCCCACTCTCTGGCCACTTTATTAGAAACCCCTACCTTGTGTTTCCACTCACTGGCCACTTTATTAGAAACCCCTACCCTGTGCTTCCACTCTCTGGCCACTTTATTAGAAACCCCTACCTTGTGTTTCCACTCACTGGCCACTTTATTAGAAACCCCTACCCTGTGCTTCCATTCTCTGGCCACTTTATTAGAAACCCCTACCCTGTACTCCCACTCACTGGCCACTTTATTAGAAACCCCTACCCTGTACTCCCACTCACTGGCCACTTTATTAGAAACCCCTACCCTGTACTCCCACTCACTGGCCACTTTATTAGAAACACCTACCTTGTGCTTCCACTCACTGGCCACTTTATTAGAAACCCCTACCTTGTGTTTCCACTCACTGGCCACTTTATTAGAAACCCCTACCTTGTGCTTCCACTCACTGGCCACTTTATTAGAAACCCCTACCTTGTGCTTCCACTCACTGGCCACTTTATTAGAAACCCCTACCTTGTGCTTCCACTCACTGGCCACTTTATTAGAAACCCCTACCTTGTGCTTCCACTCACTGGCCACTTTATTAGAAACACCTACATACGGCATATTGCGCATCATGCAGCTCTAACTTTTAAAAAATCTCGAACTCTGTCAGAGCTGGAATTCAGTGCCGTCTGCAGATTCAGCTCTTCCTCAGCTCTTCTTTTCAGGTGCTGGGTAGTGCGGGGCTCTTCAGAAAGTGGGCTGTCTAATTAAAACAGGGCCACCCAGATCCAGCTAAGTCTGAGCATTAGTGCGCTTCACTGCAACGGCACCAGCTGGGGCTTTAGCATGATCCTAAACTCCTGCTGCAGTCTGAGGCGGTTTAGTCCTCTCCTCATGAATGAGTCCATCTGAAAAATCCTCTCACTCGCTTTTAAAAAGGGATTAATTTCATCAGACGATCCAAACCGTTAGCGTTATTGCTTTAACACGCCGCTGATGAACGAGGCTTTGTCAGCCTGTAATGCCTTCGCTGTAAAATCCTGTAATACGGACAGAGCCGGCCTTTAAAGGCCCAGACGACTCGACCTGCCACGCGTTTTACAGAAACGAGATTGATGCGGGGGTTAAAGTTTCACTCTCCAGCCTCGAATTGCTGGTTTTGGTGATGTCATAAAAACTCATCTACATACATCCTTCTACATATTAGATACATTAACCCGGAGCAGTGTAGCTCCACCCCCTTCGCACCAAAGCCTTAAGCAGCGTTTCAATCTAGACTGCTTTTTGAATGATGCACAATTCAGGACAGCCAATCAGAACAGAGGAAATTTACATACAGTATATGGACATAAAGTTTGTGGACACCTGTTAAGAGTAAGCTTGCCTCTCTTTGCTGCAGCAATAGCCAATATTTACACTAGATGTTGGAACATTGCTGTGAGGAGGACATCCAAAAGTACTGGATGGAGCTCCACCACCATCATTCCAGAGAACACAGTTCCTCCACTGCTCCACAGCTCAATGCTCTCTAGCCCACATCTGGAATTCTTTACAACCATGTAGTAAAATTTCAAAGCACTATAATTCCACCACACATATTTGTAGTTTACAGTGTTATAATACTCAGTGTGATTACACATACAATCATTTCATTCATTCACTAAAACTGTAGCACAGTTTACAGTACAACTCATCTGTGCTTTGACTGACTACAAGACCCCAAAACACCACTGAAGACGTATACAAGATACAAGACACATTTTTAGACCTTAGATTTGACGTGATGAGAGCAACACAAGTATGACATGTAACAAACAAACAAACAAACTGTTAACAGGTATTACACTGAGACAATAACAATAAATAGAATAAAAGTAATAATGAGCTGTAAAAACACAGATATAATTATATAACCAGATGTTCTGCATGTTATGTATCAGTGCTGTGCTGCAGTGAAGTCCAGTTGGTTCAGTGAAGCTCAGAAGCTCAGTTCAGTTCTAGATCAGGTTTATAGATTATAGTGGGAGGTGTCCACTGCTCTGGAAAAAAAGCTGTTAGCGTGTCGTATAGGAGCCCACAACACAATTGAAAACCTATATGACCTCCAATCCGCATTTAAGATCCACACAAGACCTCCAGAAAACAAACGGATGCCAATACAAGTGTAGACCTATACAAGACCCCGATAAACAAATGAAGATTTATACAAAACCCTAGAAAACAATTGGAGACATGCAGATGATCCAAAGTCACAGCTGAAGACCTATGCAATACCCTAAAGACAATATAAGACCACCAGAAAAAAAATAAGACCTATGCAACACCCCAGAATACAAATGGATGCCTATACAAGACCCCTGAAACAACTGATGGTCTATATATATGACCCCAACATTACTTAAGACCCATAAAGACTCCCAAAACACAATTAAAGACAATACAAGACTCCAGAAAACAACTGCAGACTTAATAAATGACCCCAAATCCAATTTAAAACCTATACAAGACCCCCCGAAAAATACTGAAGACCCCAAAATACAACTGAAAACGACCTCAAGACCTGTAGAAAGGCCAGCAGACGCACCCACACACACACACATTTTAATCCAATACAAGACTCTAAAACGCCACTGAAGATCTATACAAGACAATAGAAACAAATGGAGACAAATACACAACCCAAACTCCCAGCTGAAGACCTATGGAAGACCCCAGAAAACAAACTGATGCCTATACAACTGATGGTCTATATACATGACCCCAACATTACTTAAGACCCACACACACACACACACACATACACACACACACACACACAAGCCCATACAAAAGACCCTAAAACACCACTGAACACCTATATACGACCCTAGAAAACAACTGGAGACATGTACACGACCCAAAGTCACAGCTGAAGACATATTCAAGACCCCAGGAAACATCTGAAGACCTCTAGAATGGCCTGCACAAGTTAAACCACTAAAGACCAATACAAGAGCTCAGAAAACCATTAAAGACCTATATAAGACCACCAAAACACAACTGAAGCGCAACACAAGACCCAGATAAACAACAGAAGACCTATAAAAAAACTCTAGAAAAAAACTAGAGACGTGTCCATGATCCAAAGTCACAGCTGAAGACCTACACCCTAATACACTACCCTAAAACACAACCGAAGACAATATAAGACCCCCAGAAAACAATGTAAGACCTATACAGACCCCAAAACACACCTATAAAACCCCCCAATTCACAATTTAAGACCTATACCAGACCTCAAACACACTGAAGGCCTATACACAACCCCACATTATTTAAGACCCATTAGAGACTCCCACCCGGACTGGGCGCAGGTCCACCTAGAAAAAAACAGCCCAGTCAGAAGAGACTCGATGTTAGGGGTGAAACTTACGAGCTGGATCTTCTCGTGTGGCCCACACGCTGATGAGGAACCTACACAGCTGGCGTATGAGAAAGCACACGATCACAGTACACATGGTTCGACATACCTCACAGCAGGGCTATGGCTTTGCGAACGTGCTCGTGTGCAGTAGTGGAGCATTACAACTTAAGACGGAAGCCTACTACCAAGTCCGGGTAAGCCAACAGGGACAGCAGTTAACCTTCTGACAGCTTACATTAGGCTAATACACGCTGACCGCCTGCTTTAATCACAGGTGGGCAGAGTGGCCGGTGTATTAACCTCTAGAACAGAGAGCTGAACCATGCAGAGCGCCTGCAAAGGAACAAAACATGGACTCCTGAAGACTACGGCTGCTGAAAGTTAGGATGAGCAGGCCGCCAAGGTAGGATGAGGGTGGGCAGCCTCATAGGAGAGAAGAAGCAGGAAATAATCCAATCAGCACAGCCTGCAGGCCAGATTTCTGCAGGATTACCGCTGCAGTGCTGCTCTCACTGCCCCGGCCACTGAAAGTTAGGGTAAGGCGAGGGTAAACTCATAAGCTAATACTTATGTTGACCTTGAAGTGGGCAAGAACAATTACTGAGCAGAGCAGGGAAGGGATCTTCAGGCGAGGTCACGCTGAACTCATTTCCTTGAGGTCCAGGTCGATATTCTGCCCCCAGGATCCGATCCGAGCATCTCAATGCTGAGCATCGGCCAATACCGTCCTGATCTGATCTGATCTGATCTGAGGAACAATACCCTCGATACCCTCTCACAGTTAAAATATACAGATAAGATATATAGTGTGTTTTACAATATATGTCCAAATATTTGTGGACACCCCTCCTCATGAATGCATTCAGATGCAATGCAGAGAAAAACTGCTGATACAAAAGAACCCTCTAGAGCAGATCAACATGAAGCTATTAGCACCATGCTGCCTAATATTGCCAGGCGTGGGCTAGATAGAGGGGTATAAAGCCCCCCAGCATTGAGGAGCTGAGGAGCAGTAGAGGAACTGTGCTCTCTGGAAGAATGGTGGTGGTGGTGGAGCTCCATCCAGTACTTTTGGAATTAACTGAGAGAGTTGAGGGTTATAATTATGTGAGGTGGTGATCATCATCCAATATCCTGCCCTCACTAAAATGCTGGTCAGGGAATGATGCAATCAAATCCTCACAGCAATTCTCCTCCAAAATCTAGTAGAAAGTCTTCTTCCATGGACAGTAGAGACAGTCACTCCTTACTTTTGAATACCCTTGATTTCAGAAGAAACTATGAATAAGCAGGTGTCCCAATTCTTTTGTCATATCGTGCAATCAGCGCTCCACTGTGGAGCAGCCAACCTCTATAATGAACACCTTCCACCATCCTAATCCAGGCCAAAGGTGGATATTCCGTCTATTAGGTAGGTGGTCATAATGCTTTGAGATGAGTGTAGATGGCAGTGACACGTCGTTTGACACAATAGAAGAGTGGAAAGGAAATGATGGAGACCCAGAATGAAGGGAGGGCGAGCCGTCGTTAACCTCCTGTGAGTCAGTGTGAGTCACTCCGCCGTGCTGAACACTGAAGACCGGCGTTCAGATCTGCTCTTCTCCACCCTCATCATCATCATCATCATCATCATATCTTCAGCACAGAGGTGAACTACAGAGCAGCAGCTCATGATGAAGAGCTTCGGAGGTCGCTGACCTCCAGGGGGGCGCTGTAACAGCCCAACCGTGTGTTATCCGCCTGGCACTCCGTAGGCCACTCCGCAACACACAATACTGACTGACTGTGCCTGCTGCTACTGAGTGCTGATTGGCTGTCACTGTTGCTACTGAGTGCTGATTGGCTGTCCTTGTTTCTACTGAACACTGATTGGCCATCACTGTTGCTACTGAACGCTGATTGGCTGTCACTGTTGCTACTGAACACTGATTGGCCGTCACTGTTGTTACTGAGTGCTGATTGGCTGTCACTGTTGCTACTGAACGCTGATTGGCTGTCACTGTTGCTACTGAGTGCTGATTGGCTGTCACTGTTGCTACTGAGTGCTGATTGGCTGTCACTGTTGCTACTGAATACTGATTGGCTGTCATCGCTGCTACTGAGTGCTGATTGGCTGTCATCGCTGCTACTGAGTGCTGATTGGCTGTCCCTGCTGTTACTGAGTGCTGACTGGCTGTCTCTGCTGCTACTGAGTGCTGATTGGCTGTCCTTGCTGCTACTGAATGCTGATTGGCTGTCCTTGCTGCTACTGAATGCTGATTGGCTGTCTCTGCTGCTACTGAGTGCTGACTGGCTGTCTCTGCTGCTACTGAGTGCTGACTGGCTGTCTCTGCTGCTACTGAGTGCTGACTGGCTGTCCCTGTTGCTACTGAGTGCTGACTGGCTGTCCCTGTTGCTACTGAGTGCTGACTGGCTGTCCCTGTTGCTACTGAGTGCTGATTGGCTGTCCCTGTTGTTACTGAGTGCTGACTGGCTGTCCCTGTTGTTACTGAGTGCTGACTGGCTGTCCTTGCTGCTACTGAATGCTGATTGGCTGTCCTTGCTGCTACTAAGTACTGACTGGCTACACTTGCTACTACTGAGTGCTGACTGGCTGTCCCTGTTGCTACTGAGTGCTGACTGGCTGTCCCTGTTGCTACTGAGTGCTGACTGGCTGTCCCTGTTGCTACTGAGTGCTGATTGGCTGTCCTTGCTGCTACTAAGTACTGACTGGCTACACTTGCTACTACTGAGTGCTGACTGGCTGTCCTTGCTGCTACTGAATGCTGATTGGCTGTGCTTGCTGCTACTAAGTACTGACTGGCTGTGCTTGCTGCTACTGAGTGCTGACTGGCTTTGCTTGCTGCTACTGAATGCTGATTGGCTGTGCTTGCTGCTACTAAGTACTGACTGGCTGTGCTTGCTGCTACTGAGTCCTGATTGGCCATCACTGTTGCTACTTAACACTGGCTACACTTGCTACTACTGACTACTGATTGGCTGTCCTTGCTTCTACTGAATGCTGACTGGCTGTGCTTGCTGCTACTGAGTGCTGATTGGCCGTCCCTGTTGCTACTAAATACTGACTGGCTACGCTTACAGCACTCGCTGCTGATTGGCCGTCACTGTTGCTATTGAATATTGCCTGGCTGTGCTTGCTGCTATTAAGTGCTGATTGGTCGTCATAGGTTTTACTGAGCACTGACTGGCTGTTACTGCTGCTACTGAGCACTGATTGGCTGTCTTTACTGTTACTTAGTGCTTATTGGCTGCAACAGCAACATATAAAAGGTCCTAAACAACCTTCCCATCCAAAACAGCGCATTTAGACAAGCGGCCAGCATCCATTTATTGAAATCCCAGAGTGGATAAACCAACTAGGACCCAGATCAGGATTCAATTCTGTGCTTTTAGTCGCAATAAAACAGTAAAACAGTAAATCTGAGTGGCTGTGTGTTCTACAGCAGTCTAAGGAAACGATTTGACATAATAACAGAGAGAATACCCCACCCCGCACCGCACCACCCCACCCCTCCACCCCCCAAATCACCACCAGCCCGCCCACGTACATACAGACTAAAGCTAATCCTATTGTTTGCCTGCCTGGATAGCGACTTACAGTAGCAACCCAACTTCTGAAGACAGGAATAGAGAGCGAGGCAGTTCTGGCTTCAGTCAGATGCTCAACAGTGTTCGCTTTCTAACATGAAAACGGTTCAGTCCGAACAGTCCACACAAAACCCACCAAAAATAAAGGCAAGAGCATCGACTGGGAGCTTCGTCCTATGATGCTAAATTCAGAGACGGCCCTGCTCTTCCCCATGTTCCCGAGTTTCAGAAGAAAAGAACATGCAGTCGCTCTCCCCCATGTCCAGAGGATTTGGGTCACTCTAATCCTGCGGTCAGACGAATCACACACAGTTCAGCAGTTCACTGTTTACCTTCAGAGCAGCCTCGCCAACCTACAGCGTTCATGTGACTCCGGCATATCCAGCACAGCAGAGAGAGCAAGGGGGTTTATGGAGAGAGCTGGGAAATGCTGTGCAATACATTAAAACCACGTTCGTGAATTAATAAACGCACACTGGTGGGGAGAAAAACACTGTGTCATATTCCATAGACCACATGATGGAGTCAGAACTTGCACGCACCAGCATGCATGAATCCTCAATTTTTGGTGGCATGGATTCCACAAGATGTTGAGATGATTCTGCTCCATGTTGACTTGATGCAGATTCTTCAGCAGAACCTTGATGCTCTGAATCTCCTGATCTACCACATCCCAAAGGTGTTCTAATAGGGATTTAGAAGGCCACTGAGGAACACCAGGAACCAGCCTGGACTGCTCACACATGGATCCCAGATGTTGGTACCAAATTCTGACCCTACCATCCGTGCTCCTCAAAAAAATCCAGCGGTCTACGTTCCTCCTCCAGTCTTCAGCTGTCCAGGGTTGAGCTGGTGACCTCAGCCTCAGCTTTCTGTTCTTGGCTGAAAGAAGAGGAACCTGCCGTGGTTCTTCTGCTGGTGGAGCTCTGTATCCTCCTCAAGGTTGGAGGTGGTGGTGGTGTTCAGTCTGAGCTGCTTTTCTGCTCTCCACAGTTGTACAGAGAGTGGTCATCTGAGCTACTGTAGCCTTTCTGTCAGCTCTAACCAGTCTGACCACTCTCTTGACCCCCTCTCTCATCAACGAGGAGCTTCTGGTCAGCAGAACTTCGGCTCACTGGATGTGTTTTATTTATTCCACCATCCCGTCTGACATCATTTAGGGTTAGGAGGTGTAAATGAGATTTCTCCTGAACCATCACTTCACTTTCACAAATCAACTGTCATCAAAAATGCTGACTAAGCCCTGATCACTGAGCAGAAGCTGAAGTCACCACGTGTACAGTCAGCTGAAGAAAGTGTACAACAGTAATCAGAGCGAGGGAGTGAGTCAGCCTGTCATTTGCGTTGGAGCTGGAGATGAGGAGGAGGTGGTGGTGGAGGAGGAGGAATGCAGCACCTGAGCTGAGCTCCTGCAGGGCCCTGTGGTGGAGCCATCTGCTGCAGGGCCTTCAACACAGACCGGCTACAGTGGGGCCTTCTGTCGAGTAGTTCACGTTCTCAGCGGTCGGGGAGGTTTTTAATCCTCCTTCAGCTGACCCGGGGCTGGATCCGGCTCCTTCCAAAAGAACACAGTGCCCAGGCTCCTGTAAACAAGCTGTGTGGACCTACACTCCTGCTGCAGGCCGAGCCAGACGAGGACGCCTGATCTTTAGAGAGTGGGTAATTACTGTAAGGGCTGGACAATGCTGCTACACTGCGCCAAATCTGTGAATGTAGACGAAATATGCAGCTGACCCGTTTATACAGTTAAAGACTGGCCTGTGTTGAGGGGTTCACGTGACCCAACAGATCCAGGTAGAGCTCTGAAGCCGTCTCTGTGTAGCGAGGGTCATGTTCATATTGTGACCAGAATAACCAAGCATGACCACCTAAACCATTCAACTCAGAGAAGCCTCCAGCTTAACCAGCTTAACCAGCTTAACCTCCGACACCCTGAAGACCTTTACTTTGATTCCTCGCCATTAAACCACGTCTTACATATTAGTAATTACTAAATCATTCATATTAGATACCAAAGCATTCATAATATATACTTAATCATTTATAATTATTATTATAATTATTGCAGACACTGAATTGTTATAATAGATACTGAATCGTTTATTGCAAACACTGAAACATTTACTTCAGACACTAAATAATTTACCGCAGACACTGAATCGTTTATAGCAGATACTGAATCGTTTATTGTAGACACTGAATCATTTATTGCAGATACTGAATCGTTTATTGTAGACACTGAATCATTTATTGCAGACACTGAATCGTTTTTGGTACCAAACTGTTTATAATAGATAATGAATTGTTTATTGTAGATAATAAATAATTTATAATCAATACTAAATCAATTATTGCAGACACCAAATTGTTTACTGCAGATACTGAATCGTTTATAGCAGACACTGAATCGTTTTTGGCAGACAATGAATCACTTACTATAGACACTGTATCGTTTACTGAAGATACTGAATCGTTTATTGCAGACGCTGAATCGTTTACTGCAGACGCTGAATCGTTTATTACAGACACTGAGTCGTTTATGGTACAGAATTGTAATTATAATAGATCATTTAATGTCTATTGTAGATAATAAATCATTTATAATCAATACTGAATCAATTATTGCAGACAGTGAATCGGTGAAACCACCAGTTTTTGGTAGACAATGAATCATTTACTGTAGACACTGTATAGTTTATTGCATCTACTGAATCATTTATTGCAGATACTGAATCGTTTATTGTAGACACTGAATCATTTATTGCAGACACCGAATCGTTTTTGGTACCAAATTGTTTATAATAGATAATGAATTGTTTATTGTAGATAATAAATAATTTATATTCAATACTAAATCAATTACTGCAGACACATTGTTTACTGCAGATACTGAATCGTTTATAGCAGACACTGAATCGTTTTTGGCAGACAATGAATCACTTACTATAGACACTGTATCGTTTACTGAAGATACTGAATCGTTTATTGCAGACACTGAATCATTTACTGCAGACGCTGAATCGTTTATTACAGACACTAAGTCGTTTATGGTACAAAATTGTTTATAATAGATCATTCAATGTCTATTGTAGATAATAAATCATCTATAATCAATACTGAATCAATTATTGCAGACAGTGAATCGGTGAAACCACCAGTTTTTGGTAGACAATGAATCATTTACTGTAGACACTGTATCGTTTATTGCATCTACTGAATCATTTATTGCAAACACAATCATTTACTGAAGACACTGAATCGTTTACTGCCGACACTGAATCGTTTATACAAGATACTAAATATTTTTTTGTAAAAACTGAATCATTTGTATTAGATACTGAATGATTTACAGTACACACTGAACCAATTAAATACCAGGTCTTAAAATGAACACTAAAAAGGCCCAGGGTTTAAGGGTTGAAGGGGTTAACCAGCACAGGGGGGTGTTCTCACCTATACAAGCAGCTTCTCAACTACCTTGACCATCAAAGACCGGCTTAAACCATCTGAAAGATGCCATCTCAGCTGGATTTTTCAGCAAGGAGATCTGAGACGAACTACACGCTGACTGTGAAAGCTCTAGTCTGACAATGCCAGAAAACAAAGCTCTCAGAGTTTGGATCAGGATCAATAGTGAAACCACCAGGAGCCACAGCTTCACACCTTCCTGTGTTCAGTTCTTACGCATGAGAAGCAGCTACAGCTCGGAGGAACGCTTTGGGGTTGACTGGTGGCACATCCCTAACCCAAAGGCAAACACACACACACACACACCATGCCTGGGTATATTACAGAGCCCTGCCGGGGGTCAGGCCATGCAGCTGCGTCCCTCCATGATGTGAGGAATCAAGCAGATGGCCCTAAAGCGGCCCCAGAGAATTACAGACCGCTAGAGCAGCACAAAACCCTCCAACACCAGAAACACACCCAGCTCGCCATCCCCGCCCGCCAGCCCTGCACCCAGCTCGCCATCCCCGTCCACCAGCCCTGCATCCAGCTCGCCATCCCCGTCCACCAGCCCTGCACCCAGCTCGCCATCCCCGCCCGCCAGCCCTGCACCCAGCTCGCCATCCCCGCCCGCCAGCCCTGCACCCAGCTCGCCATCCCCGCCCGCCAGCCCTGCATCCAGCTCGCCATCCCCGCCCGCCAGCCCTGCACCCAGCTCGCCATCCCCGCCCGCCAGCCCTGCACCTCGCCATCCCCGTCCACCGGGCCCATCCACCAGGAATGCACCCAGCTCTCCAGCCCCGTCCACCAGCCCTGTCCACCAGCCCTGTCCACCAGGTACACACCCAGCTCGCCGAGCCGTGGGTTGAGCCGAGCCGTACTTGAAGCTGGAAGGGCTCTTGGTGCAGATCGACTTCTGACCATTGCCATCAAGTACAGAGGGGCTAGCTGGTCCAGTCTTGGCTTTGTAGACCAGAATCAGGGTCTGAATCTGATGAGGGCAGCAGCTACAGAAAGCCAGTGAAGAGAGAACGCAGCAGAGGAGGAGCTGAACATGGCTGAATTTAGGAATGTTGGAGACGACCCGTGCCGCTGCTATATCTGAGTGGTGGTGAATGGAGCCTTGTTCTGAGCCTGTAAAGAAGTCCGAGTGGGTGAGTTTCTCTACAGTGAAGCTCAGTGAGTTTTGGAGGAAGTGTTTGAAAAACAGTGCTGGACTCCACCTTAACGCAGGTCTATGCTCACTTTAGCCGCAGAAACCGAAGCACTCAGCGCTGAATCACTCCACCACACAGCCCTGAAGTCGTCAGTGGTTCAGTGTGTAATAATCTCCAGCTGCAGATTCATAAAGTGGTCTTGCCCCCCCCGCACCACAGTACACTGCTGTCTGCTCCCAGCGGCCCACGGGGAGATGCCCAGATTAGAGTGACTTTCTGCCCAGTGGTGAAATCACTAAAGCCCCCAAAACACCACTTCCACCACTCCCACCACAACACAAACACACACACACACACACCCTGAGGTAAACCCAGCAAACCCACTTACACCAGTCCAAACCCACCCATCAGCTCCACCTCAATTCAAAACACCACTTAATACAAACAGAGGCCACCAGCACAGGTCCTGCCCCCAGCCTGGCCTTCCCCTCCAGTCCCCTCCACTTCAGACCCTCCTGTTTGCAGATCATCAAGGTCACTAAATCTTATAAGCTGTTTTTCTACTCAGTCATCATGGATGGACCAACAAAATAAATGATCCATTACTTAAAGAGCATTAATATCTTTATAAGATCCATTATTTTTATTTAGATACATTTTTAGATACATTATTATTATTATACCACTATTTCAGCAGTACTGTAAGGTTTCATTAGGACCGCATTGGATTAGTTAACCAATAATAAGAGATATTAATAAACATTAATAGCAATCAGACACAGGTCTGTAAACATACAGTGTTCTGTCTTCTCTGTTTTATATGGAATGATGATGATGATGATGATGAAGGTAAAATAGTGAATAGAGAATCTCCACTAATCCAGTTCTCTTTAGGGACTACTTTCTGTAGCTGCACTACACCCTGCAGCATGTATCCCTCCACCATTTTAATGATCTGATTTTAAAAGCAGGTTCTAGAGCCGAACTCTTCTCAGAACTCTGGTAGAACCGTGTCTCAGGCATCAGGCAGCGTCTTCATCACCATTAGGTGAAGAACTTTCTGTGAGGAGCTTTTATTAGAGGTTCTAGACGTCCATTCACTTCTAGTTCTAGAACAGTTCTAGTGTTTACTCTTGGCTGCTTTTAATTATGCAGAGAACTTTCAGAGACGGCTGGTCTCGTCGCTCTCTCTCTCTGACCGACAGCTGTCCTACTGAACCTGCACTGACCCGCGGTTCCGTCTTACAAAAGAGAATAAAGGGACGTTAATTTAACAGGACGGCTCATGGACGGATCGGAGCGTGTTTGTGGATTTTGCTCGGACACACTCAGCATGTGATGCAGATCACTCCGGACACTCCTGAGCTCCTCTGGCTGGGGGAGGCCGTGTTTATGAGTCACGGAGGCTCAGCATTTCGCTGCTTACTCCTCCATATTCAGTAAAAACGGGTGATTAGAGCTGGACGTGTCAGAAGACTGAGGCTGAAGGCAGCACTGGGTAATGCCACCGGCTCATGCTAGCTGGGGAAGAAACACAGATCCTAAAGGCCTCAGTGCTGGAGATGTTGAGAGGACCTTAGATGCTATGCTAGGACGCCCAATCACAGGCAATCAGCCAGAACAAAGCTCATTTACATACATCGTCCATACCATTAAAACCACTGGCAGGTGAAGCGATCACACTGATGACCTGGCTCCAGTGGCTCTCCTGTCGAGGGGTGGATCTATAAGACAGCAAGACAACAAGTGCAGGAGAAATGGACCAGCGTAAGAATCTGAGGCACTTAGAGAGACTGAGACCAGACTAGAACCAAACTGTGAGGTTCTAGACAATGAATGGGTCAGAACATCTCCACCAAAACATCAGGCATGAGGTCTTGTGGGGTGTTCCTCCCGGTATGCAGTGGTCAGTGCCACTAGTACTGGTTCCCATATAGAACCATGTTTTAAAAGGAGATCAGAGTCAGAGTGTGAAGAAGTGTGAAGAGTTTTTAAAGGTTTAAAGAACCTTCATCACTGGTAAATACCAATTTGCGGGTTCTAAAAACATGCTTTTAACGGAACCAAAAGTGGGTCTCCTACTGTATTGAAATGACGAACCCTAGTAGCACCTTTGATTTTTTAGTGTAAGGACTTTATAACATTCTTATAACACACTGGAAGACCCAGATCATCTCACAGACGCTAGGTAAAGTGCTGTCAACATCCTCAGATGTTTGCACGGCTATGACCGAGATAAAAACACGTAAATGTCTGACCCGACCCGAACACCTATACTGACACCAGCCAGACATCAGGTGTTCCCAGGATGCAGTGGTCAGTACTCACCGAAAATGCTCCAACGTAGGACAACCGGTGAACCAGGAGCATGGTCACAGGGCACCTAAGGCTCACTGATGCTCTTGGAGCTCCCAGGGCTGGGCGATACATAAAAAATACTGCATCACAATATTTAAAGACTTCTTTTATGATACACTTTATCATATTTATCACGATACATCATCTATAATCACAGATAAACACATCAGCAGCATCAGATTCTTATTATAAACTACTATTCAGATCCTCTCCTGTACTGAATACAGTGATTTATACTCTATAACATCTGCTGCTCTTCATCTAATGAACCCTTCAGTCTAATTACACTGTTAGTAATGAACCCTGCAGCTGATCAGTGGATGTTTAATAAGCAGTAATAACAGTCTCCTCCATATGATTAGAAAAGATTACTGTTATCACCATAACCATATTTATCACGATACGATATAATATCGTCATATTGTCCAGCTCTAAGAGCTCCCACCTCACAATCTACAGGACTTAAAGGATCTGCTGCTAACGTTAGTCTTCGTGTTCCAGACACCACAGCAGGACACCTTCAGAGGTCTTGTAGAGTCCATGCCTCGACAGGTCAGAGCTGCTTTTGCAGCACAAAGTGGACCTTGACAATATTAGGCGGGTGGTTTTAATGTTATGGCTGATTTGGTGTAGATGCTGTGCGTGTGCCCTTTAATACGTATAAGCGACTCTCTGTAGGAGTGCCTTGATCACGGCCTGGACTGAAATCTACCGTCGGCTGAATTCACCCAGGGGTTGTGCAACGATGGCGGGTTAGTGAGGCGCTCCTGAGGGTTGAGGGATATTCCAGCAGGATTTCATCATCCCGCTTCATCCCGTGACTCGACTCTCGCATCGCGAGCGAACAGAATCCGTCCCAGACATTTTCCACTGCTGCCCTGACTGACCCCTGGATTACAGGCCGTGATCCAGTCACTGCTGGAGGTCAGCGCATGTTAAGTGGACAGCGAAATCCAGCGGTAGTGCTGGGAGATGGTCTATACTGGTATGCTGTATTGTGACTGGCATTGAGTTATCGTACTGGGTCCTGTAGGCGGGGTCCTTCAGACTGCATCCCGTCTAAATCAGCTCCTGTATGTAAAATGTAAACATGCTCGCTGACATGTGCCTAATATTTTGTCTTGTTTTTGTATAACTCAGTGTTTAAGCGGTCATTCCGAGTTTGGGGGTTTACTTTAGAGAAACCGACCCACTCTGATTTCTTTACAGTGATGGTGAATGAAACCAGGCGTCGGTCGCCATGACTACAACACAGCCCTTAATTTATCTCCTATCCAAACCCACCAGTGCAGCTACACGAGTCTACACGAGTGAGTTTTATATGGAATGATGATGATGATGATGATGATGGTAAAATAGTGGAGAATCTCAACTAATCCAGTTTTCTTTAGGGACTACTTTCTGTAGCCGCACTACACCCTGCAGCATGTATCCCTCCACCATTAATGGATTTGAAGGCCGAAGTCTTCTCCAAATTGGCCGAATGCTGCCATTTTAGCGATGCCCATGCTGGACACAGGCAGCTCTGCAGCAGCGCAGCCCCTCAGGCCTCTCCGCGAGAATCTGTCTGACTGCATTTTCATCTGTTACCTCCAAACCCTGTTCATTTCCGCATGGTGCTTCTGCTTAAGTCATCATGGCATTCCTCCTGTAATCACCACTCCACATCCACACAAACCCGCTGGAGCCAAGCCAACCACGCTACAACACACCAGTTTCAAACTGGGACAAATTTACAATGCAGGTTCTCACACACACATACACACACACTCACACACACACACATACAGCATTACAGCTACATCTATATCTGCCCATCACCCTAGCCCCCGTCTCTCAGCAGTGGCTCCACAAGCTCCAGATCTCATCAGAACAGATGAAGCAGCTGAACATGAATTAAAAGTAAAAAGGAGAAACAAGAGCTTCTCATTCTGAAGAAAGAAAGTAGTGAGATCTTGTCGGTGAGCTAGTCTGAAGAACAGAGCTCGGTTCCTCCAGGGTTCTCCTGGACGCCCCCCAGTCCAGCCAGCACAGCGTGGAGGATGTGTTCAACTCCATCAGCAGCAGCAGCAGCAGCAGCAGCAGCTCACCTGATTTACCATCATTAAGCCCTGATTTACCACCAAACCAGGTGTTGATCTGAGGAGAACTCTAAATAATACTAGACTCCATGAGGAGAACTCTGGAGATGTTCTAATAATGAACACAGGGATGGAGAACCACCACCTCAACTTTCTGTAGGAGTGTTATTTGTAATATTTAATGATTTACTGAGCAGATAAACACAGATGATCAGCTGTACTGGACTTGTTTTGGACTAAACGCTACATTGAAGAAGTATTTAGAACATAGACGTTATTAAGTCTAATATTTCTTGAGTAAGTGGAGGTGGGGCTTAGTGAGGAGTGGGCGGGGTTGAAAGGAGCCAATCAGAGGATTTTCTGCCTCATGCGTTGCCACAACAACCAGTGGGAGCATCAACATTTGGAAGGTTGACGCCCACTGCTATCTAATTGTGTTTCTTTATCTTTAACTGAGGCGGAATTACAGACGCAGCACAACTGAATTCTGAAGCACTAGGGGGCGCACCAGCCAGGTTTGGAATATGAACAATTTTAAATGTTTTTATTGGACAAATTACATGTTCTACTCAAATGCTACAAGAGTACGAGTGTTCAAATGTTTGTGCATCGCTGTGCATTGATTTTAGAGTAAAGTCGCTTTAAAGTGCCTCAGAATGACGTAAACACACGACGCTCAGCCCTCAGCTCCACACTTCAGCCCATGAGTCACTACAAACACCTCCACATGGCTTGAGGAGTGTGTGTGGTGGTTTAGACATGCAGTTAGCAGTAGAGCTGGGCGATATGGTGAAAATATTGTACCACGATATTTAAAGAGATTTTCACGATACACAATATTTATCACAATATCCATGATCACAGACAAGATGCATCTGCAGCGACAGATTCTTAAAACCTGCTATTCGAACACTGTACTACCCGTACTGAACACAGAGTCTATTATTAATGACACCCTTGATGTGCTTAGAAAAGCATATAGTCTATCACGATAACAAAATTTATCCTGATACCATAAAATATCGTCATATTGCCCAGCTCTAGTTAGCAGCATGCTAACTGGTGTACACAAGCGTCCATGGCTTTTTAACGACATTAGCCTCGCAGCCCTTCAGTGCAAATCTTTCTCGACCATGCAGATTTCTCCTGTACATCATACGAAGAATTCGACCCTTCCTCTCTAGAGAGTCGCCCAGGTGCTCGGTCAGTCTTTCGTCACTTCAAGACTTGACCACTGCAGCTCCCTTCTGGCTGGTCTTCCTCTGCGCACCATCAGACCCCTGCAGCTGATCCAGAACACAGCGGTACGGATCGGGTCATCTTCAACGTCTCTAAGTTCAGCCATGTTCAGCTCCTCCTCTGCTGCGTTCTCTCTTCACTGCCCAGGTCATCAGATTCAGACCCTGACTCTGGTCTACAAAGCCAAGACTGGACCAGCCAGCCCCTCCGTACTTGATGGCGATGGTCAAAAGCCTGATCAGCCCCAAGAGCCCTTCCAGCTTCAAGTACGGCTCGGCTCGACCCGCCATCCTTTAAGATCCACGGAAGACGAGCGTCCAGACTTTTTACTGTCCTGCACCGAAGTGGTGGAACGAACTTCTCCTGGGTGTCCGAACAGCAGAGTCCAACACTCACTGTCCTCAAACCCAGACTGAAGACCCTCCTCTTCTGAGAGGACTTGGGTGAGGAGTAGAGTATTATGGTCTCCATTTTGGCTTGTGTTTAGAGGATCTTTGGAATTTAGCTGAGGTTCTTCTTCAGTGAACAGTGAAGCTCTTCTGTAAGTGACTCTGGAGAAGAGCTTCTGCTAAACGCTGTAGATGTAAAGCGAACACTAAGCTGCACTATGGCTTTAACGCTGCACAGTGTGTGTGAAGCTGCAGTGGAAATCATTCTGACAGACTCAGTACAGCGGGCTAAACAAGGCAGTGCCCTCCACTGCAGAGATCGATGCCCTTCAGACATCTGAGGTAACCCACGCCGGCACAGGAAAAGGCCACGAGGTGCGTCTAATGAAGCCGAAACCTCAGAGCCGCCGAGCCGCCGCCGAGCCGGTGACCTACTTTTACATTCCATCAACCAAGACGTTTAACACCTGTTACCCAAACTAGACCACGGGTAGCTACTCGCACCTCAGACCAGAAACGTCCTCCAGCTCCGCCCCTTTTAAAGGGCCCAGATCCTGCTAGCACTGGTTCTGTCCACTTACAATGCTTGTGTGAGTTTACAGAACCCAGAACAGTCAGGACTCTTCACCCTGCAGCTCTTCATCCCTTAGTATTAAACAGGAAATTTGTGTTGCTGTGCCTTTAAGACGGATATGCAAATGAGCTCTGTTTTGATTGGCTGCCCTGTACTGCGGCTCACACAAGAAGAAGTCCAGCTTGAAATTCTTTGTATAACTTTAGCGTGAGTGGGCGGGGCTAAACTGCTGTGGGCAAAACAGGCCTTGTGATGTTGTTGTGAATGGGTGGAGCTAAACTGCAGTGGGATGAAACAGTCCTTGTAACTTTATTATGAATGGGCGGAGCTAAACTACAGTGGGATGAAACTATCCATGTGACTTCATTGTGAATGGGCGGAGCTAAACAGCTGTGGGTTGAAACAGTACTTGTAACTTCATTAGGAATAGGCGGAGCCAAACTACTGTGGGCTGAAACAGTCCTTGTGACTTCAGTGCAAAAGGGGCGGGGCTGAACTGCTGCGGGCTGATGTAAACAAATGGTTTGTTTTTAGTTTTACCTTTAAGCTCATTAAAGCCTAGACATGTACACCAGCTCCATCCATATTAAAGGGCCCATATGCAACTATTTGGTAGCCTTGTGAATGGGCTGTGCTAAACCTCTGTGGGCTGAATGAGGACATATGTAAACACACTGTTTTTTTGTCATCTCACAAAATAAGCCAAGTTCACAACAGTGACAACAGTTTTAGTTTCCACACTAGCCTTGATTTCTCTCCTTTTTTAGCCAAAACAAGCGAGTAAAACTTTCTTATTTTAAACACCGGCCCTTTAACGCATGCTAATTCTCACATTAGTGCTTTTATTAGTGAATCGTACATACCATAAGCTCCATATCTTCCAGCTGCATCCATATTAAAGGGAACATATGCAACTATTTGGTAGCCTAGTGAAGGGGCGGGGCTAAACCTTTGTGGGCTGAATGAGGAACATCATAAGCTCATTAAAGCCTAGACATGTACACCAGCTCTATCTATTTTAAAGGGCCCATATGCGAATGTGAATGGGCAGGGCTAAACTGCTGTGGGCTGAAAGAGGACGTATGTAAACACAACTTCAAACCCGTCTGTTTCTGCAGCTTAGTGCCTTCGGTTTTCAGATTAGCCTCAGCATCTCCACTCTTTCACTTCGAACCAGTAAATAAAACTTCTTCACGTGTTTATTATGACACTATCTCCTCGTATCAGCGGACGCTACGTCTTAAAACTTCTGTAATGTTACTTTAAACGAAAGTGAGGATCATCTTCCAAGCTCCGCTCCCTATCAACAGGAGGAAGCGAGCGCAAACTTCACCTCCGAGATGCTGTGGCCTTCCTCCCTGTCTGACACCAGTTGCTCTGAGTGACAGAAATAATGAGACGGCACAGGATGTGTTCTGATTACGGATATGGTTTCAGGATCCAGGTTCTTATTTCATGTGCCTACCGCATGATCCCCCACCCTTTCAGCCGTTCTAATCCTAATACTATGATATAACTCAAAAGCCCTGTTGTGTTGAGCTGTGTGCCAGGCACCGCTTCACGGCGGGGAGCGAGAAAGGCACCAGAAGAAGGTGCCTTCCATGCTCTCCTCTTCAAATCAGCACCAACACCGAGAGCTTGGCACCTTCACATCCTGCTGCACGACAGGTAGGCCTTGCATAGTTCACCTTACGTGCACCCAGCCAGGCAAAGCAGTCAGACCTTCAAGCTTTTCCTTTACCCCCGTCTTTCTAGTATCTCCTTCCCATTAAAAAAGACACACACGTATCATGTGATTACAATAAGAGAGAGAGCCTGCAGTGAGGAACAGGGTGGTTCCTAAATGTCCTTAATGTGGTGCAAAGTGGACCTATATCATTCCACAGGCCTGTTTACAACATCCCACAGCCTGCAAAACACCTCCAAGGCCAACAAATATATATAAATAAATAAACTATTTTTAAAAAATTGGGAAAACCATGGAAGTGCATTGATAGTGAAAGTGCTCCATGACAGCAGACACCTTTGACTGCAACTGCAACCAGGCAGAAAAGGCTGGATGATGGATGATGAATGAAAGCATGCATGCACTTCTTTCAGCACACACTGCTGCAACTCATACCTCACATATCAGTCAGATCACCATACAAATCCTCTGCTATTGTGCAAAAATAATAATAATAATAATTAAAAATAATAATAATAATAATAATAATAATAATAATATGCCCTTACACAGCCCAGCAGCTGCTTACATGTCCCTGGCATTTGGGATGCCAGCAGCTGAACAATAGAGCAGGGATGCTGAGCACACACACAGGGAGGTGAGTGTTACTGCTGTGGCTGTTCAACAGGGCTTTTCCTCAGCCTTTAACGCACACCACCCTCCCGGCACGGACCAATTCCTCAAGCCAGAGGCTAAAGCAGTCTGCTAACTCACCCTGGAGCTGGGATGGAGCTGAAAATGATGGTGTCGTTCCTGTTTTCTTGGCGTTCCCTGTCGACTTGCTTTCCCCAGCCTTGCTTTGGGCTCCACTGACTGGCTTACTGAAAGCCTGCTGCATAGGGCGCCTTCATTCGCCGGCAGAAAGGGGTGACCGCGGCACACACACAGTCAACAACCGCACAATTTAACAGCGAATTAAGCTCAGTTTTAATATCATCATGATTATATACGCTAATTAAGCTAAAATCAACTACTACATTAATGCTGTAAATGCTAAAGACCGATGTTTAAGCTTTTCTACACTCCGCCCCCCCCCGCATTGGAAAATGCTTCGGTCCGGTTTTTCTTAAAGAGCACCGGCCAGGCTTCCCTGTGCTGTCTGATGGACACTGCTTGCTGTGAGTAGGATGGGTTTTATACGACAAACCTTTATTTTACACTGAAACCTTATTGATTCTGATTATATATGATTATATATGTGTATATATGATTATATATGTGTATATATATAACTGCACGCGCTGTAAACAGAGCCTAATTCGTCATATAGTGTATTTTCCAGCTTAAGCTTCTGGTAAACACTTCACTATATACAAAAGTATAAAGTATTATATAAATCAAATCACATTATCCTGTGTTTTATATATATAGTAAGATTATTTTGAAGCTGACAGTCATTACATATCCTGCACATGTGGTTTTGGACCTGTGTAGATTGTGCATACTGTAATATATAACTGTAAATGTGATAGGACTGCATTATTCCAATACTATATAAATGTAGTGTGTTATAGAAAGGGGAATTCCACTAAAGAAATTTGCCCCTATAGCTAATCTCGTATACAGCCTCGTATACAGCGTGTATACAGCCTCCTATACAGCCTCATATACAGCCTCATATACAGCCTCCTATACAGCCTCCTATACAGCCTCGTATACAGCCTCCTATACAGCCTCGTATACAGCCTCCTATACAGCCTCCTATACAGCCTCATATACAGCCTCATATACAGCCTCGTATACAGCCTCCTATACAGCCTCGTATACAGCCTCCTATACAGCCTCGTATACAGCCTCGTATACAGCCTCCTATACAGCCTCATATACAGCCTCATATACAGCCTCGTATACAGCCTCCTATACAGCCTCCTATACAGCCTCCTATACAGCCTCGTATACAGCCTCGTATACAGCCTCGTATACAGCCTCCTATACAGCCTCCTATACAACCTCCTATACAGCCTCGTATACAGCCTCGTATACAGCCTCCTATACAGCCTCATATACTGCCTCCTATACTGCCTCGTATACAGCCTCATATACAGCCTCCTATACAGCCTCCTATACAACCTCGTATACAGCCTCCTATACAGCCTCATATACAGCCTCGTATACAGCCTCCTATACAGCCTCCTATACAGCCTCCTATACAGCCTCCTATACAGCCTCGTATACAGCCCGTACACACATTAAAGGAGCAGTTCAGCAAAACAGCAAATGAATATGATTGATCACGGAGATGCTAGGTTAACATTGCTAACAAACACTGGATTTAGACTGCCATCAATTTTAGCTATGAGGAAATGCACTCAAACCTGAATTTGTTATTAATATTATAAATATATGTTTAAAATATATATATCTATCTATCTCTCTCTCTCTCTCTCTCTCTATATATATATATATATATATATATATATATATATATATATATATTTATATAATGTTGAATTCTTCTATTTGTTGCTACATGGTTGATAGGGTAAAACTAGGCTTTTGCTAGATGTTTTTTAAGGCATTGCTATGTGGCCCCTACGGCATTGCAATCTGGCTACTATGGCATTGCTAAGTGGCTGCTATAGTATTGCTATGTGGCTGCTATGGCATTGCTATGTGGCTGCTATGGCATTGCTAAGTGGCTACTATAGCATTGCTATCTGGCTGCTATGGCATACCTATTAAGCTGCTATGGCATTGCAATGTGGCTGTTATGGCATTGCTTAGTGGCTGCTATTGCATTGCTATGTGGCTGCTATGGCATTGCTATGTGGCTGCTATGGCATTGCTATGTGGCTGCTACGGCATTGCTATGTGGCTGCTATGGCATTGCTACTAGGCTGCTATGGCATTGCTATGTGGCTGCTACGGCATTGCTATGTGGCTGCTATGTGGCTGCTATGGCATTGCTAGTAGGCTGCTATGGCATTGCTATGTGGCTGCTATGGCATTGCTATGTGGCTGCTATGGCATTGCTACTAGGCTGCTATGGCATTGCTACTAGGCTGCTATGGCATTGCTATGTGGCTGCTATGGCATTGCTATGTGGCTGCTATGTGGCTGCTATGGCATTGCTACTAGGCTGCTATGGCATTGCTATGTGGCTGCTATGGCATTGCAATGTGGCTGCTATGGCATTGCTATGTGGCTGCTATGGCATTGCAATGTGGCTGCTATGGCATTGCTATGTGGCTGCTATGGCATTGCTATGTGGCTGCTATGGCATTGCTATGTGGCTGCTATGGCTCAGCTCTGTGGAGAAGGTTCTGTTTGGGTTTATAGACTAAAGTAAGTCCCACTTTCTCCTAAACAACATCCATTTATTAACTAATGCAGACCTGTGGGAGCTCTGAGAGTCGGGTTCGAGCATCAGATGTTTTGAGGCATGTGTTTACAGACATGATAAGAAAATGGGTGACAGTCTAAGTCCAGTGTTTGTTAGCAACGTTAGCTCAGTATCTCCCGTTGAGATTCCAGATTCCAGACGTGTCTCGGCTGATCGACTGAATCTGGGATCAGGTTGTTTGCCGGTCTGCTCCTTCGAGCTTTAAGGTCTGAGGTTACTTGTTTGGTTTCCAATTTAAGAACCTAAACTGTGACCTCTGACGTCTGTGAGGAGCAGCAGACGTCACCCGTGTGGCTCTCCGAACGTTTCAGGAATGTTTGTTCAACAGAAGGCCGCGTTCTGTTCGTCCGCTCTGGACACACCGATGTCTTTTTCTTTTCTTATCGTTGAAAGAAATTCCCCTGGAGGCTCATAAAAACAAATCCCAGAGAACATTCTGTTATCGCAGCCATTTAACCAGCGAAGAACGTCACTGTGAGCTGGACTGAAGGACACCAAACTGGATAAACACACAAAAATAATGAAAGTTAGAAAGTCCAGGCAAGTGTCTCTGCACTGATTAGCATAGTTAATCAGTGCAGAGCCACTAGCAGAGCTCTAACTGCGAGCCTCGGCCTCCTGACTCAGTCAATGGCTTCAGGATTTAATCCTGTCTCTATATTTCAAGCCATTTTTGCTCAGTTTTCTCATAATTCTGTCCCTTATTTAGCTTAATGAGTCTGTCAACCACCTCCAGTTATCCCACCAAAGGCCTGGATTTGCCATGTGACTCGCATTTCCTGACTGGAACTTAATATCTGGAAATATATGAGAATATATATATATATATATATGGCCATGTGTTCACATATGCAAATATATTTAAGCATTCAGTTGTTTACACAAATGTTTAAGCCCCCCGTTTAGTATATGAAGTGCTTCTTTGGTTTTCAGCGGGGGATGCTAGGCTAACATGGCTAACAAACACTGAAATTACACTGTCACCAATTACATGTCTGTAAATATACTACAAATTTGCATTGCTATTAGGCTGCTATGGCATTGCTATGTGGCTGCTATGGCATTGCTATGTGGCTGCTATGGCATTGCTTAGTGGCTGCTATTGCATTGCTATGTGGCTGCTATTGCATTGCTATGTGGCTGCTATGGCATTGCTATGTGGCTGCTATGGCATTGCTTAGTGGCTGCTATTGCATTGCTTAGTGGCTGCTATTGCATTGCTATGTGGCTGCTATGGCATTGCTATGTGGCTGCTATGGCATTGGTTAGTGGCTGCTATTGCATTGCTATGTGGCTGCTATGGCATTGCTATGTGGCTGCTATTGCATTGCTATGTGGCTGCTATGGCATTGCTATGTGGCTGCTATTGCATTGCTATCTGGCTGCTACGGCATTGCTATGTGGCTGCTATGGCATTGCTTAGTGGCTGCTATTGCATTGCTATGTGGCTGCTATGGCATTGCTATGTGGCTGCTATGGCATTGCTATGTGGCTGCTATTGCATTGCTATGTGGCTGCTATGGCATTGCTATGTGGCTGCTATAGCATTGCTATGTGGCTGCTATGGCATTGCTTAGTGGCTGCTATGGCATTGCTATGTGGCTGCTATAGCATTGCTATGTGGCTGCTATGGCATTGCTATGTGGCTGCTATGGCATTGCTTAGTGGCTGCTATTGCATTGCTATTAGGCTGCTATGGCATTGCTATGTGGCTGCTATTGCATTGCTATGTGGCTGCTATGGCATTGCTATGTGGCTGCTATTGCATTGCTATGTGGCTGCTATGTCATTGCTATGTGGCTGCTATGGTATGCTATGTGGCTGCTATGGCATTGCTATGTGGCTGCTATGTGGCTGCTATGGCATTGCTACTAGGCTGCTATGGCATTGCTTAGTGGCTGCTATTGCATTGCTATTAGGCTGCTATGGCATTGCTATGTGGCTGCTATGGCATTGCTATTAGGCTGCTATGGCATTGCTATGTGGCTGCTATTGCATTGCTATGTGGCTGCTATGGCATTGCTATTAGGCTGCTATTGCATTGCTATTAGGCTGCTATGGCATTGCTATGTGGCTGCTATGGCATTGCTATGTGGCTGCTATGTCATTGCTATGTGGCTGCTATGGTATGCTATGTGGCTGCTATGGCATTGCTATGTGGCTGCTATGTGGCTGCTATGGCATTGCTACTAGGCTGCTATGGCATTGTTTAGTGGCTGCTATGGCATTGCTATGTGGCTGCTATGGTATGCTATGTGGCTGCTATTGCATTGCTATTAGGCTGCTATGGCATTGCTTAGTGGCTGCTATTGCATTGCTATTAGGCTGCTATGGCATTGCTATGTGGCTGCTATGGCATTGCTATTAGGCTGCTATGGCATTGCTATGTGGCTGCTATTGCATTGCTATGTGGCTGCTATGGCATTGCTATGTGGCTGCTATTGCATTGCTATTAGGCTGCTATGGCATTGCTATGTGGCTGCTATGGCATTGCTTAGTGGCTGCTATTGCATTGCTATTAGGCTGCTATGGCATTGCTATGTGGCTGCTACGGCATTGCTATGTGGCTGCTATGGCATTGCTATGTGGCTGCTACGGCATTGCTATGTGGCTGCTATGGCATTGCTATGTGGCTGCTATGGCATTGCTATGTGGCTGCTATGTCATTGCTATGTGGCTGCTATGGTATGCTATGTGGCTGCTATGGCATTGCTATGTGGCTGCTACGGCATTGCTATGTGGCTGCTATGGCATTGCTATGTGGCTGCTATGGCATTGCTATGTGGCTGCTATTGCATTGCTATGTGGCTGCTATGGCATTGCTTAGTGGCTGCTATGGCATTGCTATGTGGCTGCTATGTCATTGCTATGTGGCTGCTATGGTATGCTATGTGGCTGCTATGGCATTGCTATGTGGCTGCTATGTGGCTGCTATGGCATTGCTACTAGGCTGCTATGGCATTGTTTAGTGGCTGCTATGGCATTGCTATGTGGCTGCTATGGTATGCTATGTGGCTGCTATGGCATTGCTATGTGGCTGCTATGGCATTGCTTAGTGGCTGCTATTGCATTGCTATGTGGCTGCTATGGCATTGCTTAGTGGCTGCTATTGCATTGCTATTAGGCTGCTATGGCATTGCTTAGTGGCTGCTATTGCATTGCTATTAGGCTGCTATGGCATTGCTATGTGGCTGCTATGGCATTGCTATTAGGCTGCTATGGCATTGCTATGTGGCTGCTATGGCATTGCTATGTGGCTGCTATGGCATTGCTATTAGGCTGCTATGGCATTGCTATGTGGCTGCTATTGCATTGCTATTAGGCTGCTATGGCATTGCTATGTGGCTGCTATGGCATTGCTTAGTGGCTGCTATTGCATTGCTATTAGGCTGCTATGGCATTGCTATGTGGCTGCTACGGCATTGCTATGTGGCTGCTATGGCATTGCTATGTGGCTGCTATGGCATTGCTATGTGGCTGCTACGGCATTGCTATGTGGCTGCTATGGCATTGCTATGTGGCTGCTATGGCTCAGCTCTGTGGATGCTTATTTAGCTTAATGAGTCTGTCAACCACCTCCAGTTATCCCACCAGTTGACGCCATGAAATTTTGAATCAACATATTTCTCCTTTAAAATGTTACATTTACTCAGATTAAACTTTTGATCTGTCATCTATGTTCTATTACGAATAAAATATTGACATTTGCATCTCCACATCATTGCATTCAGTTTTTATTCACTTTTTTGGAATCCGGTTTGTACTATATTATCATTTATTTGTTTCAGAAATCGGTGGAAGTTTCCTAATCCGCTCAGAGATTATATACATATATATATATATAGGTATATATATAGGTGTGTATTTCACCTCTCACAAATGCAATGAAGCTTTAAACACTTTTTTCTAAGCAAAAATGTAATTGAATGCTAATTTTCACTAGCCTGGTAATGCGAATTTGCCTGTTATGTTAGCATCAAGCTAACAGATTTTTTTTCATTTTTTTCGGATCAATTGCGCATTTTTAAACCCAATAACAGACATTTAATTCACAAAATAAAAACGTGCGACGTCGTCACAGAGGTGTGCGAAACCACCAGGGGGCAGAAAGCAGCACTCTTCACGCTAGAGAGCAACAGTGACGAGGGGCTGTTGTGCAGTAAACTGTACCTGCCGCCGCCAAGAAGATGGACGGGTAAAGTTTTATAGGCCAAAACTCGTAGAAGATGCATCCAGTAATGTTTGCAAACAGGAAACCCGTCTGTATGTAGGGGTTTAAATTCAGCTCCATCACCGATTCACATGCGATAATGTTTTTCTGTGACGGGGTTGTAAACTACATGTTCCTCATTTGTGTGAGGGAAGGAGTGTCTCTGAGTGTTACTGGAGTGTGTTAGCTTACTCTTGAGAGGGGAAACTATGGCCCAGTTGATCCAGAGAGAGGCTCTCAGCGTTCATCATTAGTCACCAACGCCGCTGTTCCAACCTGCCCTTCTGTTTACTCGGCCTCCTTTAAGATGCCCAAAGTTTCCAGACCCTGAAAGCGCTGTGTTCAGAGCGGATGGATGTGAAAGGAATGACTGTTTTCCACAGCGGCGTCCGAGCGTTTCCTCACAGGCCTTCTGCTGTTACCAAGCAACAGCTAAAACTGGCCTGAAAACTGGAAATCTTGTTGTCAGGCAGAAGCAGCTCAACATCCTTTTGCATCACCGAATTTAAGAAACCTCAGCTCACTTCCTCTCTGATTCTGCACTACAGCTCACCCTCGCTGTATTTCCCCTCGGAGGAATCCTCCACCGCAAGAGCCGCTTCATTACTGGATTAGTGTAAGTGAAGTTTAGCAGACGAGCCATCAGAGGGCCGAGGGATCAAGTGAACGTGCACTCAGCATGTGGACAAATGTTTGTGGACACCCCTTCTAATGAATGCGTTCAGCTACTGTCACTCACACAGCTTGTCTAGTCCCTGTAGAGAAGAAGTACTGCCAATAGAATAGGTTCATAGATCAACATGAACCTGTTGGACACCATGCTGCCTAATGCCAGGCGTGGGCTAGAGGGGCATATAAAGGCCCCCAGCATTGAGGAGCTGTGGAGCAGTGGAAGAAGAGCTGTGTTCTCTGGAATGATGGTGGAGGAGCTCCATCCAGTACTTTTAAATGGGATAAGTTGGGGATGATGAGGTGTGGTGGTGATCATCATCATCCAAGATCCTGACCTTTCTGACCTTCCTCTTGTCACTGAATACCATCAAATTCTCACAGCAATGCCCATCCCAGATCTAGTGGAAAGTCTGCTTCTCTGGACAGTAGAGTTTACAGTTACTCCATGAAAAAAAGCTGGATCAACTCGTTTTAATACCCTTGATTTCAGAAGGTGTCCCGATACTTTTGTCCAGATAGTGTAGCTGGTTAAGAAGTATGCTGGTCAGCCAGCCCAATCAAACTAGTCAACCACTATGACCAGCTAGTCCATTAAACTAGAATGGGAACTATGCTAAGCTATGCTGGTCAAGATATTAGCTGGTTTTCCAGTGTAAGGTATGTGTTGGCCTGGATGACCAGCTCTTCAACCACGTTGACCATCAAAGGCCAGCTACCAGCCAATGCTAGTTGTCTTGAGGTGGATTTGTCGGCAAGCATGGTGGTCCTGAACAATGACTGAGCAGGTGTCCCAATACTTTTGTCCATTTAGTGTATGCTTTTCGTTTGCATGGTGGGGGATTTTTGAAGAGAGGTAGGTTTTCTGTGACTGAGAGTCAGGCCCACCTTAAAGGACCACCTTAAACAAGGGTAGGCCTGTAGGAGTTGTGCTGGATACCTGCATGCTCAAGATTCCCCCCCAAATGAATGAAATCAGTCCCATTACCACAAACACAGAAGTGGAGGGGAAATGTAAATGGCATTATCTTGGGTGGGAATGATTTGTGCCACAGTGAGGTATATTCATCATGTGATGTGGTTAAACCTACCTCAGCTCTAAAAGTGGAACCACATGAGTAACGTTACATAAATCTTAATCACCCTTGGACGGGGCGAAGGAAAAATTTGGGGGGAAATGTGATACTGAGAGAGAAAAACGCTTCACAACACTCAGAGCCTCTGAGGAGCGCGGATATAACAGCTAAACATCTTGGCTGAGTTTCGACTGGCTGTTCCCCTCGGCGCGCTGCAGCGTGTGGACTGTAGATGAGGTCACAGGGTTGTAAGCTGTGAGTGGACTGAGATCAAATGAGGATATCTGAGTTTTGTTGGGTCGTTATGAACAGTAGTAATCGTAGTAATAAGCTGTGTTTGTGTGGTTCTTCTCAATCGTGACACTGTATACATACATGAATTGTTAAAAAAAAAAAGTATTGGGACGCCTGCTTATTCGCTGTTTCTTCTGAAATCAAGGGCATTGAAAAGAGCTGATCCTGCTTCTGTTGGAATAACTGTCACTTCTGTCCAGACAAGAAGGGTTTCTGCTAGATTTTGGAGGAGCATTGCTGTGATTGCATTCATTCAAACAAGAGCGTTATTGAGGTCAGGGATGATTTGGGATGATGATCACCACCATACCTCATTCCAAAAGTACTGGATGGAGCTCCACCATCATTCCAGTGCTCCTTCCACTGCTCCACAGCTCAATGCTGGGAGGCTTTATACCCCTCTACTGTGCCAAGCCTGGCATTAGGCAGCATGGTGCCAATGGGTTAATGATGTTTATCTGCTCCAGAGAGTCCTATTGTATTGGCAATATTGTATTGGTCTCTATGGGGACTAGACAAGCGGTGTATGCATTTGCATGTTGGTGAAACTTAAAGTGTCTACCTGTAATTAACTCTATATAACATTAGAATAAACCCAAATAAACAGAAAGTCAGTCAGTGAGAGCATCTACCTGTAATTAACTCTATATAACATTAGAATAAACCCAAATAAACATAAAGTCAGTGGTCAGTGAGAGTGTCTACCTGTAATTAACTCTATATAACATTAGAATAAACCTAAATAAACATAAAGTCAGCGGTCAGTGAGAGTGTCTACCTGTAATTAACTCTATATAACATTAGAATAAACCCAAATAAACAGAAAGTTAGTGGTCAGTGAGAGTGTCTACCTGTAATTAACTCTATATAACATTAGAATAAACCCAAATAAACAGAAAGTCAGTGGTCAGTGAGAGTGTCTACCTGTAATTAACTCTATATAACATTAGAATAAACCCAAATAAACAGAAAGTCAGTGGTCAGTGAGAGTGTCTACCTGTAATTAACTCTATATAACATTAGAATAAACCCAAATAAACAGAAAGTCAGTGGTCAGTGAGAGTGTCTATCTGTAATTAACTCTATATAACATTAGAATAAACCCAAATAAACAGAAAGTCAGTGGTCAGTGAGAGTGTCTACCTGTAATTAACTCTATATAACATTAGAATAAACCAAAATAAACATAAAGTCAGTGGTCAGTCTTGGATGATTAGTTCTGCTACTCCAACTAGCATTTCTAATAGAGTCTGTTGATGGCGTGAGCATGAGCATTAGCATTGTTCAGTGGAAGCGTTCAGTAGTCCTCTGTGCCGGTCAGCGGGGCACACCCGACTTTACACCTGTCGGAAAAAGCTGGAGAGTTGTTTACTGCTACTAAAAACGCTGTAATTTGCTTTAAGTTCCAGCAGGGCCTTCCTCTGCTGCTTCACTCCTGTGGAAAATGTTCAGAGGGATGGCAGCGCTCCTGGAAAACAGAGCATTTGGAAAAGCGAGGGCCTCCACTGACTCATGCGCTCGGAGAACAAAGTGATGTTTTCATCCATTGAGGATAAAACCAGCCTCAGGTTTGGGGCTGCAGCTTGTGTCGGTGCTTGAAAGTAGACTTCAAAACTCGGGACCTTTGTGCAGAAGGCTTACTGACTTCATAGAGCAGAAGACTGTAAACCCATGAGCAGTCGATCTGCCATGACACGCTCAGAGTCCCCCCCAAAACCCCATTCCTCTAAAAGTCATAATGAGGAGAATGATCTATTAAAATGTTGATGTTAAAAATGTTGGGCTGCACTAGGCTCCTGTTTCAGCTGCAGATCTGCCCATTGAAAATGAAGCATTTCAGTAATATCAGCTCTATTAAAGGAGCGTCTCTGTGCTCTACTGAGCATCAACATGAGCTTCATGGAGGAAAATATGAGGAGTCGTTGTCTAGAAGTTCTGTAAAGCTGCAGAAAGTCAGACTTCAGAGGCGTGTGATCAATAAGCTTTATTGGAATGTAAATGTGGGGCTCAGTCGGGACGTTTCACTGCAGCTCTCTTGAGTCTCTGCCACGGACACAGTCTTCATACTAGACTACAGACGTCTGCTGTGAGCTCGCTGGAGAGGGACGGGACGTGTGCAGGTGTGATGGATCTCTTATAAACCAATAGGGAGTCAGAATGGTGTCTGTTTATACTTCCCATCCAATCAGGATCAGACTCACAGGATTTATCTGGAGAGGGTTTTTATTGATGACGAGCCGGAATGAAATCAAAGGGAAATGAAATAGGAGAACGAGGCTGTTTTTAAAATGTAAGGAGGAGAAAGTTCAGATAATTGGAGGAAAATGAGAGAAGTAGAAGTAAAAGTCAGTAAAGTTCAGATAACAGACATTTCTACTGAAGTAAAGTAATGAAGTATTTGTACTGCGTTACTTGACCCCTCTGCTCCAGTGTAAAACTCAGAAAGCAAACCTCAGTGATCAAACATGTCTCAGCCGGGGGAAGAGGCTAAATGTGATTTTCGTCAAACTATGGCTTTAATCTCTTGGAGCAGTGGGATCTTCTTCCTCTGAATTCCAGCTTTTCTCCAGTCCTCAGAGGAGCGTCTGGTTTTGCTGATTCAATCGTAACTTCCTAACAGGCCGCATCTGCAACCAATCCAAAGCATAATGTAGGTCATGTTCCCACACTACACAGCAGGAACACCGGCTGAAAGCAGCCCAGTCCGATACGCTCTCCGTACGAGAGCGCTGCAGTGAGGACAGCGGGGCCTGCTGAGATGGAATACGGTTCTAATACTCTGGACAGGACTGAGACTAATGAAAACACTGAGAGAGAGCTGAAGCTCGGTGGGGGAGCGAGGCTGAGGCTGGGCTTGGGGGCTTCTTAAAGAGTGAGGGAGGATAAGAAGGACAGATCTGACGATAGCAGAGATAGAGCGAGTCGTTTTCCCTGTGTTTATACTTCCCTCCACTCCACATTCCTCATCACGGCCTCCCTGCTGATCACACACTCCCAGGAACACTCCTTCAGGAAGGAAGCCTCGGAGCGCGAGAGGGAGGGGGGGGGGGGGGAGGGGGGGGGGGGGGTCATTCAGGTGTGCAGAACACAAACTTACATTTTCTAAATCCACCATATATATCTACCCTACCCACCCCAGAGTAGCTGTTTCCAATAAAGTGGCCAGTGAAGAAGTACAAGGGAGGTGTTTCTAATAAAGTGGCCAGGGAAGAAGTACAAGGGAGATGTTTCTAATAAAGTGGTCAGTGAGGGCATGCGCAAGGGAGGTGTTTCTAATAAAGTGGCCAGGGAAAAAGTACAAGAGAGATGTTTCTAATAAAGTGGCCAGTGAGGGGACGCGCAAGGGAGGTGTTTCTAATGAAGTGGCCAGGGAAAAAGTACAAGAGAGATGTTTCTAATAAAGTGGCCAGGAAAGAAGTACAAGGGAGGTGTTTCTAATAAAGTGGCCAGGGAAAAAGTACAAGAGAGATGTTTCTAATAAAGTGGCCAGGAAAGAAGTACAAGGGAGGTGTTTCTAATAAAGTGGCCAGTGAGGGGACGCGCAAGGGAGGTGTTTCTAATAAAGTGGTCAGTGAGGGGACGCGCAAGGGAGGTGTTTCTAATAAAGTGGTCAGTGAGGGGACGCGCAAGGTATGTGCTTCTAATAAAGTGGCCAGGGAAGAAGTACAAGGGAGGTGTTTCTAATAAAGTGGCCAGTGAGGGGACGCAAAAGGGAGGTGTTTCTAATAAAGTGGCCAGGGAAGAAGTACAAGGGAGGTGTTTCTAAGAAAGTGGCCAGTGAGTGGAAGTGCAGAAGTTTTGCCTCACTGAACATGAAGCCGTCTCAGCTGGAGAAGCTGCCTGTATGGTTTTCTTTTGAAAATATCTTCTGTAAAACGTCGTCCAAGAATTATGTTCCTCATGTTCCTGAGATAAAGACGGAGGTCAGTTAATAGAGCGGAAAACTGCCAGTTGCAGTCGGCCTTGCAGCTCTGAACACTGTGTGAACATGCAGAAATATGTCCAGCAGAGCCAGCAGTCTTCCAGAAGTGCTGCAGCTTCTTAAAGGAATAGTTCTCACATAGACATTTCTCACATTGCCTCAAATCATCTGAAACATCTGAAGTTCAGCTTCTTTAGTTTCACACTGGAGCCGCAATGCTAAAGTAGTTCACTAGTAATGCAGGTGATAGCCTTCCAGTTAGCATTGTGCTAACTGCAGGCCTAAATCATCCCACACTCTCCTCAAACTCGGAGAATGTGGTAAAAGGAAAGTCCACCAATTTACCACCAAAGATTCTCTGCATAAACTTCCTTTATAGTGGTGGAGAATGGAAGCAGGCGTTGGTCGCCATGACTACAACACAAATACAGCCCATAATTTATCTCCTATCCAAACCCACCAGTGCAACTACACGAGTTTTATATGGAATGATGATGATGATGATGATGATGATGATGAGGGTAAAATAGTGAATAGAGAATCTGAACTAATGCAGTTCTCTTTAGGGACTACTTTCTGTAGCTGCACTACACCCTGCAGCATGTATCCCTCCACCATTTTAATGATCTGGTTCTAAAAGCAGGTTCTAGAGCCGAACTCTTCTCAGAACTCTGGTAGAACAGTGTCTCAGGCATCAGGCAGCGTCTTCATCACCATTAGGTGAAGAACTTTCTGTGAGGAGCTTTTATTATTAGAGCTTCAGACGTCTGCTTCCCTTCACCTCCACTGTAGAACCACAGCTCTGACTGGGGGAGCTTATCTAGAACCTCCAAACCCACTCTGAATGACTCTGAAATGAAAGTGGTGGAATTCCCCTTCGAGAAGTCTTTAATAGACTTGATTATGTGGTTTTTGGCTGGATGACTCACTGTTGTGTATAAATATGGGCTGAGGGACAGACGCAGTTTTCCCATTTTCATACATAAGAGTAAAAACTGAAGAAGCGAACCTAGTCGACTACGTTTGGGGTAAAAATGCTCTTTTTAACCAAAGTCTCACTTTAAATGTAATGTAATGCAGTGTTTCTACCGCGCCGAGCCGCTAGCAGACACATCCAGAGATCTGCGCTGTATTAAACATCAAAGGATCCAAGAAGCCAGTGGTGATTTTTAACCCAATCAAGCCGTTCCTGCTTCCTCCAGCCTGAAAGCGCTGTGGTTGGCTGCGGTTGGGTGTGGTTGAGTGTGCTGGAGTGGGGCGACACTGTGCGTAATGAGAGTGGATGTTTTGGATGGAAACAGGATTCATAATGAGGTGAAGCGGAGCAGAGATGGTGAGATGCTCTGAGGGAGGCCTATAAAAAAGCCTGCTTCCTCCTCCACATGCGGCCTTCATTACAGATGAGCAGAGTCGGCCTACGACCAGAGCGCCCTCCCACTGCAGCTCCAACTGTTTCCCATTCTTTCAGGAGGAAAAAGCATCAGCCTGGCTTTCAGAAACCCACCAGTGCTCTCCGCTGCTGACACGGCTGACCACAGAATGATTTCCCAGCCCATAATATGCACTATATGAACAAAAAGTATTGGGACACCTGCCGAAAAGTGTTTATCCTGCTTTTGTTGGAGTAGCAGCCTTACCAACTGTGAAGCAGGGGGGTGGATGCATCCCGCCTCAGGGTTGTGTTGCAGCCAGTGGCTATGCACGAGTGGAGGAAGGAATGGCTTTAATATAATCATTAAAATACCAGGATGCAAATGTCAAAATGAAGATTGTACATACACTATTGCCAAAAGTATTCGCTCACCCATCCAAATCATTGAATTCAGGTGTTCCAGTCGATTCCATGGCCACAGGTGTATAAAACCAAGCACCTAGGCCTGCAGACTGCTTCTACAAACATGATAGTGAAAGAATGGGTCACTCTCAGGAGCTCAGTGAGTTCCAGTGTGGGACCGTGATCAGAGGTCACGTCCAGGCCAAGTCCAGTCGTGAAATTTCCTCGATACTAAATATTCCACAGTCAGCTGTCCGTGCTATTATACCAGAGGGGAAGCAAGTGGGAACGACAGCAACTGAGCCACGAGGTGGTCGGCCACGAGGTGGTCGGCCATAGAGCTGCTTTAAAAGCTGAAGCCCCTCTTTATGTTGTTTATTTTGTTGGACAGAAACACAGGCATAGAAAATTACAGTGGATTATGGGACACCAGCTGTCCTAACATTTGCACGCAGGAGTGTCGGTGTCCTGACCGTGGTGTATTAGCTCCAGTGTGTTTGCTTTAAGGCTCTTCGGGATAGATTTAGCACAGGCAGAAGGAGAAAAGCCCAGCCTTGCAGGTCCTGAACGTTAAAGGCCTGCGTCGGGTTTTTCTTTATGAGCCTCAGAGGAACAAAAGCAACGAGCAGCTTTGATTTGCCTCTTTTAAAGGCCTCCCTTCCTCATGACATCAGCCGTGGGGTTTTACGCACGGATCCCATTATTACAGTGGCAGTGATGGCGGGGGGGGGGGGGGGGGGTCCTCTGACCGAGAGTGGGACGGTGTTACTGGTGCTGTGATGCTCATTGGAGGAGCTTTCATACACAGTAACTGGAGTCTGCCCTTCATCCCCCTGCAGTGTGACTGTAGAACACTTCTGCTGCCATCTAGTGGACAGACTGCGCATTACCAGCGACACGTTCAGGGCCTTCTCCCTGTAGGGTGACGGTGTGTGTACATACACCCTGCTGTTCACTCCCCAGTTCATGTGTGTTTTCTGATGTCACAAAATTCAGCACATTGACACTCATCTGCCTTTAGCTCCACCCATTTCTAATTTAGCTTGTGCTGCTTTCTGAATGAGTGACGGTGAAGGCAGCCAATCAGTGGAGCTCACATATCTGTCTTATAGGGAGAGAGAGAAGTACATGGTGATGGACCACATCCTAAAAATACCCAAAATACCCAAACACAAACACAAACAAGCCAAAATAACTTCTATACAAATACTGCACATGGTCAAAAGTATTGGGACACCTGCTCTTTCACTGCTTTTTATTTTAATTTATTTTTATTAAAAAAAGAGCTGATTCTGCTTCTGTTGGAGTGACTGTCTACTGTCCAGAGAAGAAGACTTCCTACTAGATTTTGGAGGAGCATTGCTGTGAGGATCTGATTGCATTCAGCAATAAGAGCGTTAGTGAAGTCAGGACGTTGGATAGATGATCCCCACCCCAACTTATCCCAAAAGTACTGAATGGAGCACTTCCAGAGAACACAGTTCTTCCACAGCTCCACAATGCTGGGGGGCTTTATACCCCTCTATAGCCCACGCCTGGCATTAGGCAGCATGGTGCCAATAGGTGGAGTCCTATTCTATTGGCAGTACTTCTTCTCTACAGGGACTAGACAAGCTGTGTGTGTGCACACATTTCATTAGAAGAGGTGGCCATAAATATTTGGACATTGTATTGTATGAATGGATGGGTCATCGAATCCTGTACTTACTCTACGTATGTGGAGGAGGAGTCTGATTTATTATTATTATTTTATATTATATTATGTACTAAAATGTCTTATTTCAGGTTTAAAAGGAAATAAGACATAAAACATTGTTCTCAGGAATCAAAACACACAGAAACTCGTGTTTTCCTTTGAATCGAACATTTATTGAACAGATTTGACCGTCTAGCGCTGCTCAGACTGCTCTCAGGGTTTCTCCAGCGCTGCATGCGGAGAGAACTGCACACACATCAGGCCTTACACTCCAGACTCTGGTTTACTGCAGGACCGTCACTAATGTGCAGCTCAACACCGGCACGAGCATCCAGAGAAGCACTGGAAACAGATCAGAACCAGCGTCTTCAGGAAAACCCACTCGTTCACAAACACGGTATAAAAAACTTAGGATCTCAAACCGTCAGCGAGAACACGAGAAAAGAGAAGTGACGAGAGAGAAGGAGAAGTCATGAAGAAAAAAAGAGCAGACGCTGAGAGAGACCACACACACACACACACACACACACACACACACACACACACACACACAGCATTCAGACCGCTAAGCAACTTCAAGTACTGGCGGAGATCTACTGATGTTCCTGAATCAGAGGATGACTGTGGTCCATCTGACGAAGCTCAGAGATGCAGAAACAGAAACGAAAGAAGAAAGAGAGAGAAATCGGAATATTTTGCACTAAATGCGATCAAGTTTCTCGCCGAGGAATTCCTCCACGCTGTCGGTGTTCCACTTGAGGATGCTGAGCTCTTCAGCTATGTTCCCGTTATCGTCCAGCAGCTTTAGCACAGGGTCAGAGCCTCGCACGTACTGCAACACACACACCAAACACTCTCGATAAGCTCTCAACGCTGGTTAAATGCATTCTCTGAAGGTCATTAAGTCATACTCAGCAACACCTTCACACCTGCATACAGTACGCAAGCTGACCTTCATGCAGGAGGAGTGTGTATTTGAGAAGATTGGAACACCACATTTAAACCAAACCCCCCCCCCTCATTTTATTCACCTTAATTTGAAGCCCCTTGAACATCTTTGGCTTGTCACTCCTGACAAAAGCTGAAAAACACCACAAATTCCATCATTTCATCATCATTTCTGTACACAACTATAAATAAGCAGAAAACAGGAAACGCCCCGTGACCAGAAATAACACTTCAGTACAACCAGACACCATGAGAGTTTCTCCAAGACCTGCAAGATTAGGAGACAAGGCCACGGGGCCACAGACTGGCGTGTCCATTTAGAAGTCACACATCCAAAATTTTAATTATAAAATGATTAGAATACAGATGGTGACAATATGAATATTTGAAGCGACTCCTGCAGACGCTTTCTAGGAATATTCAGACCTAGGTCACATGACTGCTACCAGATGCACATGCTTTTACTTCAGCCCTCTGAACCCTACTCTGATCATTCAGATCTTAACATTTATTGCTTAGTAAATATTTTACATTTTCCAATGACTATAAAACACTATAAACCGCACTCAAACTGTGTGAAAAAGTTAGAACACCTCATGAAAGCCTCCATCTTTTTAAACATATTTAAACATCTGGAGATCTCACTGAGCTCAACACTTAGAGATGAAGGGAATCTAAGTAAACTCACAACTGAGGAAATGTCTTTAATCACCATTTATAAAATATATTAAATAGACAAACATACATTTATTACTACTTAAAATCAGGTGCAGCACATCTATCTATCAATTAATAAATAAATGAATAAATGAGAGGTTTCTACACTGAAGGCCTACTCCAGCAGCTTTCTGAGAAGCGGATAATGGCCTGAGGAATATTCATGCAGGTTAAGGCACAAATCTCCAAGAATGGGCATCTCTGGATTTCACATTACCTTGGACTTGAGGGAACCTCCCCAATTTTCATCCGCACACCTCGAGGATGGCTCCAGGGTAAAGCTGTAGAGGAAGTGTCAGTCAGTATTACGTCACTAGAAAGACATCCCTGGCCACTGGGTATAGCTTTTTTCAACTGTTCACAAAGCATCTTTACATAATCAGTAATAACATAAAGAGACATGAAGGATCCAAGACCCCCAGTGAGCAGACCCCAACGGCGACAGTGGCAAGGAGAACCTCCCTCAGAGCTGGAGGAAGAAACCCTAGGAGGAACCAAGACTCACAAGGGGGACCCGACCCGTCCTCCTCTGATCAGAACTATTTATAATTTTTTTATAAAAGTCACTAATCCATCAATACTGCTGAACTGCTCTGATCATAATATAATAATCATGATGTAGAAGAACTTAATATAGTCCCAGCAGTGATGGTCAGAGTGATGAGAGTAATGATGGGTAACAATGGTGATATTAATAGTGGCAGATAGTTAAGAGTCTATAATGGAAGTGAGCAATATGGCAAGGTTTTATGAAGGGGACACAGTGCTGTGGTTCGTGTTTTAGATCAGTGGGGCAGTAAAATACAGCGATTAGTGTTTGAGATGCCTGAAGAAACCTGTTTGGCTAAATCATGCTGAATCCCACTGCACGGATAATCCCAGAATGCTAGAATTCGCAAATTAATCAAAACAAAAGCATTAACATCTGAATATTTTCAGCCGCTCTAGTTGTGAATCATTACACACACTGCTATACAGAGGACGCCCCATTCAAACCTCTGACTTTATCGTATGTAAACATCTGGACATGGGTTGATGCTTCCACCAGCACACGCATGCCCTCACATGTGCATGAAGACGTGTATACAGTGCGCACAAACATCTGTGGTCTTACGTTACGCAAAAATAGGACACCCCATAAAAACCTGTCTGGACATTTGATGGATCTTTATGTGATCAACACTGAGAGAGAGGTAATCGAACTACTAACTCACACCTAATTTTAACGTTTTAACCCCCTTCCCAGACTCCTCTGCATCTCAGAGAGCTCTCTGGATCTGGCCATGATGGTGATCTTCTTCACCCCTCACTTCAACCATCAATCAAGATCAGACCAGACTAAACGTCTGAGGTTTAAATAAGAGACTCCTCCAGAATAATTCTCTCCAACCATGATCTGATCATCTGAAGCTGATGTTCTGCAGCTGGGTCTAACTCTACACATCTGATAAATGTGGTGAAATTACATTTCTATTAATTCTATTGTATAAATGATGATTAAAGATGTTTCTTCAGGTGTGTAAGTTTAATTAGATTACCTCCATCTCTCAGTGCTGATCACATGAAGATCAGATCTCCAGATGACTGTATGAACATCAGGCCACAGCTGTATTTATACACACTGCACATCTTTCCACACAAGCAAGACTGAGGCTCTGCATATGCTTGTGGAAGATCAGCATATGACCACAAGGCTCCTAAACAGAAGTCTGAGTATGTGGTGGATCGTGAGGAGAGTGATCACTGATCACATATCTTCCACTAAGCCAGATTTACCAGACAGTGAGGTATAGAGGGGTATTTACCTTCCTGGACTCAATCTGGGCCTCCTCCTGACAGCACTGTCTGCAGAAAGGCTCCAGCTGGGTCAGACTGAACTCGCCCAGTAATTCACAGGAGCTGCAGAGGAGATTACTGGAGAATCCCAGCTCCCTGCAGGCCTCCGAGGAAAGCTCCGCTCCAAACGCAGAGAGCTGGAGAAGATACAGAATAAAGGAAACGTCACTCAAATAAGGCATGCCTAAAGCAACATTATGCAGGAGTTTAAAAAATCCCTGACCCCAAAATGAAACCTAAATATGTCTAATATCTAATATATTTTTTTTAATAATATGCACTGCCACTTTATACATGCACCTCATATTGCACACGTATTTCCATGGCTGCATAATATTTATGCACCTGAACACTACACTTAACCTGCTTTGTCATATTCGTTCTGTTTATGTATCTGTACGTATATGGGAGGCTGCTTTGCTTTCCACTGTACTTCTGTGCCGCTGTAATACCAGAGCTCCCCCCTGGGATTAATAAAGCTATCCATCTCCCTCTTTACCTATTATTAAGGATGCTGTACACTGAATGAGAATAAGCGATGCGTGAAATATTCAGACACTCAAACCGGCAAACAGTGACACTGTATAGCTACTTTCATTCCGGGCGAGTAAAGGGTCATCCTTTGCTTTCCCTCCTTCTGCATGATCTGTAGCTCATATGGATCCACCAGCTAGTCAGCTCAGCCAGTGATTACTGAGACTGTAAACTACAGAGCAGCCAAAATGAAAGAAATACTCCAATTATGTTTCCAGTGACTTTCTGAGAACTATAAGCGATAAAATAATGTCCAATCACACACACTTCTACACTTCACTTCTAACAGTGGATATTTATGCGTGTGTGTGTAATTTATATATTTTATTTATTGTGTGTGGGGTTGAGGAGTTTGGGACGAGCCTTTGTGTTTGTTGGAAGGGAAATGTGATGTATTTATACATATTAACATAAAAAAATAAAAATGGGGTTTATGCACAGACCAAAAAAAATAAAAATAAAATAATAATAATTAAATTACAGATAATCCTAATTTCCACAGAAACATCAATAAACCTTTTAAACAATTTTTACTCTTCTTGCAGGTTTTGTTCTCTCTCTCTCTCTCGCTCATGTCTACTACTTACTGACACAGGGCAGCAACAAGCATGTGCACTGCTGGGGTTCAGTGTGCAGGTTCAGACCTGGAAGCCCGAAAAGGAAAGTGGAACTACACACAGAGAGGCTTTAAAGGCCTAAACCACTGGACACTCGACCAGAACATTACTGAGGGGAGCAGGGGTGGGCAAGTCTGGTCCTGGGGGGCTAGATTCCTGCACAGTTAGTGTTTTCTTCCGGCTCAAGCTCACCTTGATTTCACTCACCTGTTAATTGTGAGGGTTGGTGGGTCTGTTAGAGCAGGAAAACCAGCGAACTGTGCCGGACTCAGCCCCGGATCCCACCCCTGGATCCCACCCCCCGGATCCCACACCTGGATCCCACCCCCGGATCCCACCCCCTCATGAGCCTGACTCTCATCCAGCCTTCCTTCCTAATATTATATATATATATATATATATATATATATATATATATATATAATCCTATATAAAGTATAAATATATTTACATATTTAAATATATAAAAATATATATTTAAAAAATTACAGGAAGAGGACAGCGAGGGGAGCCGAGTTCACTGCGGACCAACAGCAAACTGCAGACCAAGCGTTTTATATTAATGTACAACTTATTTCATTTTTTAATTATAATTATAAATTAAAAGTCTATCTAAACTATTGATTTGATCAATATTCGTTATTTAGCCTAGCCTAGCTTAGCTTAGCTTAGCCTAGCTTAGCCTAGCTTAGCTTAGCTTAGCCTAGCGTGAACTTCAAGGCGCCACGTCACGGTTCAGGGAGCGGAAGACTGCTGTTCTTCCCAAACCCCGCCGATATAAACCCTCTAATCTTCAGACAGCAGCGAGAGGAAGGTGGTCAGGTGTTCTGCAGATGGTCAGAATATGAATAAAGGTGGTTTATTTTCTTACCGTTTGTAAAAAAGGCAACAGCCACAGTAAATACACCTCCGCCGCCATCCCGCCTCTATCCCGCCTCTCCTTCTGCTTTAGTCTGAGTGAGAGAACAGCGCTACCGCCACCTACAGCCCGGAGCCGGAGCAGCGGCGGGGCGCCCCACTCTACTCATTTATTACTTTATTTATTTATTACTTTATTTAACTTATTATTGTATTTATTACTTTATTTATTTATTACTTTATTTATTTATTACTTTATTTAACTTATTATTGTATTTATTACTTTATTTATTTATTACTTTATTTAACTTATTATTGTATTTATTACTTTATTTATTTATTACTTTATTTAACTTATTATTGTATTTATTATTTTATTTATGCATTACTTTATTTAACTTATTATTGTATTTATTACTTTATTTATGCATTACTTTTTTTACTTATTACTTTGTTTACTTATTATTTTATTTATTACTTTATTTATGCATTTTTTTTTACTTATTACTTTGTTTACTTATTATTGTATTTATTACTTTATTTACTTAAGGTAGATTCTTTAGAGACGTAAACCATTCTCTAAATTTCGAGATGACGCTTTAGATTAATTAAGGAAATGATTTATTAAATTAAAGAAAATATTTATAAAATTAAATAAAAACATTTATTAAATTAAAGGAAAGATGTATTAAATTAAAAGAATGATTTATTAAATTAAATGGAACGATTTATTAAATTAAAGGGAAGATTTATTAATTTAAGGGAATTATTTATTAAATTAAAAGTAAAGATTTATTAAATTAAAGGAAATATTTTTAAATTGAGGGAATGATTTATTAAATGAAAGGATTTTTTTATGAAATTAAAGGAAAGACTTTTTAATTGAGGGAATGCTTTGTTACATTAAAGAAACGTCTCTATAAAGTTATATATATAGTTTTCCACCTTGACACTGTAATCGCTCCGTAGGCTGCACAGAGCAGCACGTTTCTCCTTACGTATTTAATTTATTTAAATGATTCAGTTATTAGTAGTCGTGTTTAGTTTTGACTCTCTGTAAGATGTTTAATATAATAAATATATAACTATAATTCTGTGTACTAGTTTAGACTATTAATGTTTCTGTAATGTTATTGTTATGAAGTATTTTATGTGTTGGGTGGAGGTGAAATGAATAAAAGTGTTAGCATGGAGCCAGCAACTACTGCAGTTCTGTTCATATTTTTAATATGTTAATTTATTATCTCTAAATATCTAAATATAATTTGATTCAATTATATTTGTATTATATCATGTCATTTTGTTTCGGACAGTCAAAGCATTTCACTGCTAACAAACTTTTATTTCATTGGATTTAATTTAAAAAATGAATAATAAAGAATAATTAAACATATAAAAAACATATATAAAAACAATAATAATAACAACAACAATAATAATAATAATAATAATAATTACTGTATATTTCAAGCCTTATCATTCCATAATCGCTTAAATATATGAGTCACTCTGGATTTTAATTGTAATATAACTAACCCTGGATATTAATTGAAATATATTAAAATAAATTATTTAAACGATAAAATATTTTATGTGAAACCGGAAGTGACTGCAGGTTTACTCGGAAGTGGCGGCTGGAGCGTCGCAGACGCGGCTCCGTCTTTGCTAACTTGATTCGGTTTTCCTTTTCGACCCAAAGCGAATTATTTTATTAGTGTCTGATCCGCGGATTTCAGCTGCAGGTAACGCGGACACTGTTTCTCTCTCTCTTATTAAACATGTAAAGGCCTTATTTCTGCTGCACGCGGCGAGTCTGTGTGCGGTGGCTAGGCTAGGCTAGGCTAGGCTAGGCTAGGCTAGCTGAGAGGCTGCTGGTGGCGCAGGTTTAGAGAGTTGATCAGAAGAAGCTGTTGCTCAGATTTGATCTTATTAAGACATTACACAGAGGAAACGTGCTGTGTGCAGCAGAAATCATTTCTGTATAGAATATAAATATATTACTTTGTGTTCTACGTGTATTTGGGAAGTGTTTAATAATTTAATGTATTTTATTGTATAAAAATGCTCTGTTTTGTTTTTACAGTGTCATCAAAGACAAGCTGGACTCTTTTATACTTTTGCATTTTTTGCATGTTTACAAAATCAGTAATGTCTGGTTTCGGCAGCGTTATTAACTGAACAGGCTGAGCTACTGTTCTGCAGCACAGTGATGCCTGATGACAGTCTAACCACCTCAGCTCATCCCAAAGGTGTCTGACAGAGCTCCATCACTCCAGTAAACCCCACAACCCGATGCTGGGGCGCTGTATGCTCTGCACTGGACGCGGGGCCCATGCTGCACCAGAGCGTCCCATTCTGGTCATTAGAAGGGGCCGTCCGGATACTTTTGGACAGCCAGTGTATGTGTGTGGGTGTTCCAGACAGGACTGAGCGTTTCTTGTTTCTGTTGATTGTCGTGTTTAGCAGCACACTGCCCGAACCGTGGAGCCACACGGCATGTCCTGCCTGTCCCGGCTGATTTGATGGCGCTTTGGAGGATGATGATGCCGCCCAAGTATCAGCTGCTGGCGCTGCTGGCGTTCGCGGTGGCCATGGTGTTCTTGGAGAATCAGATCCAGAAGCTGGAGGAGTCGAGGGGAAAGCTGGGTGAGAAAATGAGATTTACTGTTTTTAAGGGCTAATTCTGATGTCCAGTGTGATTTTTGTTTGTTTGTTTGTTTGTTTGTTTATTTTTTAGAGATGTGATCCGCTAAATAGTTTGTGGATGGGGTTAATTTTGAGACTGTATCAGATACTGGCACGATACTGGAAGTTCCTTCAGAACATCCAGCAGAGAGCTGGGAAACGGGCTATTTCCAAAACCCCAAAACTGTTACATCACAGTCTCGACTCATATTTACATCCACAACATTGATATAAACCCCGCCCACTAGAGAAACCTCTAGTCAAAGATGGGGAAAGGGTAAAACACGACGACGCCTTTGGTAGAATATCGCATTGTTGATACTGGAGAGCAGCTCATCACCTCCAGACTCTGCTGGTTATGGGAACACCGGTTGCCACGGGTACCAGACCTCGTAACCACGGCTTTTCCTGTGCCGGTGTCCGAAAAAGTGGAGCTCAAACTCGGCACGCCACAAAAGCCAAAGCTGTAAAATAACAGGGTGGTAAATGGACTCGTTAAACCCCAATCAGACTCTCACACTTATTGTTTATACACTACATGGACAAAAGTATTGGGACACCTGCTCAAGTGTATCAAAAAAAGCTGATCCTGATCTCTACTGTCCAGAGAAGAAGGCTTACTACTTGATTTTGGAGAAGCATTGCTGTGAGGATTTGATTGCATTCAGCCACAAGAATCTCAACTCACATCTCATCCCAAAAGTACTGGATGGAGCTCCACCACCATCATTCCAGAGAACACAGTTCCTCCACTGCTCCACAGCTCCTCAATGCTGGGGGGCTTTATACCCCTCTAGTCCACGCTTGGCATTAGGCAGCATGGAGCCAATAGGGTCATGATGTTGATCTGCTCCAGTCGTTCAGCCTATTCTAGACTAGCTGTATGTGTGCATTTGCACATCTGTCTCAGCAATGGGGGCGTCTTAAAGTAGCTTAATGCATTGATTAGTGTCCACAAACATTTGGACATCATAGTGTATGTGTTGGCCGTCCCGTTTCATCATCTGGACTAAATGTTGCCACAGATATAGATGACCGTGAGGCACCTTCACACGCTCAGGGCTGAGCGGGGTCATCTGCTTTTGGCTGTAACTGTAGACCACAGTAACTCACATCTTCATAAATAGGCTGTAAGCTGTCGTCCCGCTAATCATTCATGGGAGAGTGAGTCTGGACACACGATCGGGTCTCACTTTAGGCATGCAGGGGTTGACAGAAATGCAGACTTGCAGCCATAACATTAAAATCAACAGCTTAATATTGTGCAGCTCAGACCCATTGAGGCATGGAATCCACAAGACCTCTGAAGGTGTCCTGCTGTGGTGTCTGGAGCACCAAGACTAACGTTAGCAGCAGCAGATCTTGTAAGTTGTGAGGCAACCATGATCCTTTCGCTGTTTCCTTTCCTTTCTGCATACCGGGAACACCCTACAAGACCTGCCTGCTGATGTTTTGGAGATGTTCTGACCCAGAATACCAGATACCAGATGCTCAAACAGTGGCTTCAAACTGCCAAAGACTCTTAACTCCCACACTGGACACAGATTGCTGGTATAAATGAGAGGACCATGGCTGTGGCCTGCTATTAGGATGTCATCAGCTGAGTGTTCTCGCTCCATTTGCTGGACTTTGTTCAGTTCAGTGCTGTTTTTAGAGCTGCTGGAGGCTGTCCAACACCTCGGCCATGTGTTCATTAGAGATCTGAACCATGTGTCATGCTTTGGCGAAGGAAACTGAAGTACTGTACGGCTCAAGTTTCTAAACAGTCATCAGGATGCTAAAGGGTCTCGATGAAAGCTCTGCTGGCTGTCCCTGTGTGGATGTGTCCCTTACTGAGCAGAGTTCTGCGGGACACAGCAGAGCGTCTCTTGCTCTGAATATGGAAGACAAATGGAAAAGTCGCACGAATCTAAAAATATGTTTTGAATGTGGGAACTTGCTTTTCCAGGACGTTAGACGAGTCTAGTTTGTCTGTCTGACAGCTCAGCTGACCTCGGTGGATTCACCTGTGCTGTGTGACAGGTGTAGGTGTTGGATTTCTTGAGCTACTCATATCTCCTCATGTGCTTTACTGGGACCCAAAGCCACCAAACAGCTGCATTAGCTCAGGAGAATTCCTTCACCTGCACGTTTCCTTTACCCTGTATCGTCCAGATCCGAAATGGGCCTGAGCACAGATCTGAAGAACATGTTGATATTGGTAGGGATACACCAGTTTATGTTCTGATACAGATACCTGACTATCTCTGAGAGGCATCAGGATTTGCATAATCATTACATTATATATATATATATATAGCCCCTCCTTTCTTGGTTCTCCATATATGAAAGACGAGCTGGATTGCAGACTGATAAGTTCATGCCGGGTTGAGGGGACCATGCTGGTTAGATTGGGGGAGTCCTGCTGTTTGCTGTGATCTGTGTATGATGTCTGTAAGTTACTCTGATCCTGAGTTATGAAGCCTAGAATACTGGCGGGTTTAGTGAATGGATCTGTCCTTTGGATCCGACTAATTATTATTATTACTAAGTATTATATTATTTTTATTATGATTATGAATATATTGCACACCAATGCATTTCAACAGTATAGATTGTTTGGTGACATCAAAAATTTATAAATAGTTCTGATCAGAGGATGATGGGTCGGGTCCCCCTTGTGAGTACTGGTACCTCCCAGGTTTCTTTTCCTTGTCACTGTCGGCGTTGGCTGCTCACTCGGGGTCTTAAGATTTGACTTGAACTTGACTAATTATCCGATACCTGATCCAGCTAATTTTGTTAGTATCGGCACTGATATCCGATCTTAGTATTTATTCTTCATGACCTCGTTGAAAATCACTCATAAGCAAGTCTGAAACCATTAGTAAACCTTTGTGGTCATACTCACCTTTAAGCCGAACGTCGAGAAGGTCCAGTCGGAGGTGAGGAAAAGCTGCTGTTGTCTGAATGAGGTCCAGGTTTCTCAGCAGGCCTACTTCTTCTTCACAGAACTTGCCATAGCCAGACATGAGGTGCGTGAGGTTGACGAGCGGCGCGTTCAGGAGGGCGTGAGGGAAGCCCTGCTGGATGAAGAAGAGGACATCGTGGTCATCTACAACAGAGTGCCCAAAACGGCCAGCACGTCCTTCACCAACATCGCTTACGACCTGTGCAGCAGGAACCACTACCACGTTCTGCACATCAACACCACCAAAAACAACCCCGTCATGTCCCTGCAGGACCAGGTCAGAGACAGGGGCTCTGTTATGGCACGGTGGGGTGGGGGGGGGGGGTGTTGTTGTTTTTGGTGATTGTTGTGATGAGCTGTCCGGCAGTGACCATTCACCATTTCCTCATTTCATAATTTCCAGGTGCGGTTTGTTAAGAACGTGACATCATGGAAGGAGATGAAGCCAGCGTTCTACCACGGCCATGTTTCATTTCTGGACTTTACGAAGTGAGTGCTGAAAGTTTGACCAGTCTAAGATCTTAGACTTAATCGGTGATCACACACACTGTAGAATACTGCATGCTAGCACTCATCCTGCCCTGTAGGAGGAGCTGTTACGGAATATAATATAAGCTAGCTACAAGTAGGACTGAGAGACCCTGGCAGAATGATTAGCCTCTCTACCATGCTGTCACCCCCGCTTCCAGCCTCGTCCAGCACCACTACCACAGCGTTACTCGCAAGTCACATCTAAACGGTAGTGAATATAAGGTCTGCATCTTGGAGCTCTGAGGGCAAGTGTTGAGTCTTTTTCCAGGCAGGGTCACGTGACCCATAATAGATGTCGTCGTTTTATGCCACAGAACCTTTTTTAGCCTGAAAATGCCACCATCTGATTAATGAAACGACACCCTGCAGTTTCTCAACCACTAGAATGGAGTACAGGCCAAACGCACGGCTGCAGAAACCCTTCAGATCAGCTGATTGTGTTGATAGACCCAGCCCATCTGCTGTGGGTGTTATAACTGCTTATTAATGGTCTGTAAGGTGTTTATGATCACATTTATAATCTGGTAATAATATATTTATTTTTTAGTTCGATCTGACTTAAACTCACATACAGCGAAGTGTGTCCTCCGCATTTCACCCATCTGTGGTAGTGAACACACACACACACACACACACACACACACACACACTAGTGAACTAGGGGCAGTGAGAGCACACACACCCCCAGAGTGGTGGGCAGCCAACTCCAGCACCCGGGGAGCTCTAACTGCTGAGCCTGCACTGCCCACATACTCCTCTCCAGAGCCCATCACTCAGTCCAGTACAATGAGTACCAGAACACAGCAGAGCTCACAAGTACTGTATCGGTATCAGCAGATTGAAAGACAGTCAGCGATCGATATTGGCCCTGAAAACACTACTGGTCCATCTCCAGCACTGGAATGCTTCTTTTTTTTATTAGGTGATTTGGTTTAAGCTAATGTGTGGATCTCAGACTTGAACTGGAAAAGTGTTCAGGTTACTAAACAGTGACGGTTCTCTTCTGTCGTCAGATTTGGTGTTCCAAAGAAGCCCGTTTACATCAATATAATCCGAGACCCTATTGAGCGCCTGGTGTCTTACTACTACTTCCTCCGCTTCGGAGACGACTACAGACCTGGCCTGAGGCGCAGGAAACAAGGTGACAAGAAGGTCAGGCAGTTTGCATTTTATCTATAGGGTTTAAATCAGGGGCCACATGTCTTCTTCGCAGGGGCCAGTTGTGCCTCCAGGCTTTATTTGCATTATTTAACTGTTAAAGAGACCGGCTGATTACCCAGGTGCACTCACACAGGTGAGCTCTGGCTTGATTGAAATGAAGGCCTGCAGCCACACCGGGCCTCTGTGGAAGACTGGTGGCCCCTGACTTAAAGGAGTAGCATGGTGAGAAATCGGGCTACACAAAAACCTTCTAACTCCAGCTGTAGTAAATCAGTGAAGTCATGTTTGATGTCTGAGGTTTTGCTTTTTTAGTTTTACGCTGGAGCTACGAAGCTAACGTGGCTAACAAGTCGTTGAAATACATAAATTTGCATTAATTGCGATCTGGCTGTGCTGAGTCACGTTGCTGTATCGGATATGTATCAGATTTCTGTAACGCATATGAAAGTGGCCCAAAGCGGAACTGACGAGGTCGGAATTAGTGATCTAGGGTGTTTTTGCTGTTCACACTGTCGCACACAGCACATCTCCGTCACATATGACGTAAAAGATTGGATTTGGGCCGCCATCACCTGCTGTGTGAACGTGTGCCTCGGCCTGAACAGCCAGATCGGATTCGTGCGACATTGGCGTCGACCAAAATTTGCGCAAGGGAACATTTTGGGACGTTTGCACGTGTGTCAGTAGTGGTTAGTGTGGTGCAATGGTTAAGACCACTGCCTTCCACAGAGCTGCCACACCATGTGGGAGACTGGGGTTCGATTCCCGGTCTGGGTGACTATGCTGTGCTACACCAACAATAAGAGTCTTTGGGCCAGACTCCTAACACTACATTGGCCCAACTCTGTAGTACGAGTAACCTTGTGAGTCACTCTGGAGAAGTAAACGTAAATGTTTAGGAGCATGAACCGACTCAGACGAATAAAAATAAATGGGATTTGGTGAGAAACTCGGATTTGGGCAACTTCGCCTGCTGTGACGTAGCCTTAGAGCTCGCTAAACACCTCCATGAGGGTTTGAGGAGAGTGTGTGGTGATTTAGGCCTGCAGTTAGCACCATGCTAATCAAAGGCTACGAGCTTTCATTGTCTTTTTAGCTCCTGTGTAAAATTTTAAGCATCAAAATTTCAGAAATCAAACATGACTTGGCTGATCAGCAACATTTGGGATAAGAGGGGGAAGATGGCTGTTGTGTGCTCAGTATTGAATGTGTTTTATAATGTGTGTGTGTGTGTGTGTGTGTGTTTTTCTTTTTCCCTCCAGACGTTTGACGAGTGCGTAGCTGCCGGAGGATCCGACTGTGCTCCGGAGAAGCTCTGGCTTCAGATTCCTTTCTTCTGTGGTCATTACTCCGAGTGTTGGTCAGTTTGGGGTTCTTTGAGCTGGTTGCACTTTGCTGACACCCTGTGGTGAAAAGATGTACCACCGGTTTAAGCCAGAGATGTGTTCTGGTTAACAGAACTGTTCTAGCTAATGTAGCTTTAAAGATTTACCATCACTACACACCAAGCAGTGACCTGGAGCGATCCCTTATGCATTTAGTGGATATTTTAATAACTACATCTCATTTACCGTTACAGCTGTATGCAGATGTTTGGGCACCCCTGTTTAAACCGGTGTTGGGGATGTTCTCAGTGTAAATACGTGAACAGATCCTCAACATGAAATTAAATATAACTTTTTCTGTGATTTTAGATCAATTTTCTCTTTATTTACTGAATTTAACAGATAAAATGTAACTTTATTCCTTAATCTTAGTATTTTATTTTTGAATTAATGTTCTTGATGAATGTCCTGATGCTTCTCCACCTGCAGGAACATAGGCAGCCGCTGGGCTTTGGAGCAGGCCAAGTATAACCTGGTGAACGAGTACATGCTGGTTGGAGTGACGGAGGAGCTGGAGGACTTTGTGATGATGCTGGAAGCCATACTGCCACGCTTTTTTAAAGGGGCCACCGAGCTCTACAGAACAGGTATGATGCAGTGGAGCCAAAACATTATGACTAGTATACTGTTGGTTCTCTGGATGCCACCTAAACAGCTCCCTCTGTGCCTTGTGGTATCTGTGGTACTTTGAGGACTGTCTGTCTGTCCATCTGATTATCTGTCTGTTTTTTTAATGTGTTTTTATCTGTCTGTCTATATCTGCCTGTCTGTCTGTCTGTTAATCCGGTTATCTATCTGTATCTGTCTGTCTGTCTGTTTATCCGTCTGTCTATCTATTTACATACCTCTCTGTCTGTCTATCTATCTACCTATATATCTGTCTATATCTCCCTGCCTGTTTGTCTGTCTGTCTGTCTATCTACCTATCTGTCTGTCTGTTAATCCGGTTATCTATCTATATTTGTATCCGTCTGTCTGTCTATCTACATACCTGTCTGCCTATCTATCCATCAACCTATCTGTCTGTCTGTCAATCAGGTTATTTATCTATATCTGCATCCACCTGTCTGTTTATCCGTCTGTCTGTTAATCCAGTTATCTATCTATCTATATCTGTGTCCATCTGTCTGTTTATTCGTCTGTCTATTTGTTTTTCCTGTGTCTTTTTATCTGTCTGTCTGTCTATCTATCTGGTTATCGATCTATATCAATCTGTCTGTTGATCTGTCTAATGGTATATCTACCTATCTAGATACACCCATCTGTCTATCTGTTTATCCGGTTAGATATCTATATCTGTCTGTCTGTCTATCTGATAGACAGATGGATGGACAGACCCAATCTATCTTTCTGAAAGTCTGTCTACCTTCTGGTCTGTTTATCCCGTTATCTATCTATCTATCTATGTCTCTAAAAGTGTCTGTCTGTCTGTTTATCCTCTTTTTTTTATAGCTATATCCATATCTATCCGTCTGTCTATCTGTAAATCTGTTTATCCAATCAGTCCGACTGGCGAGTGTAAACACTCACTGAGGTCATTGTTACAGATCGGCTAAAATCAAGGTGAGAAGATTGAATATTTGGACCCCTGACAGCTTCCTCTTTCTTCTCATAGGAAAAAAATCCCACCTTAGGAAAACCACTGAGAAAAAGCCCCCCACTAAAGAGTCCATAGCCAGGCTGCAGCAGTCGGCCATCTGGAAGATGGAGAACGAGTTCTACGAATTTGCGCTCGAGCAGTTCCAGTTCGCTCGTGCCCACGCGGTGCGGGAAAAGGACGGAGAGCTTTACCTGCTGGCGCAGAACTTCTTCTACGAGAAAATCTATCCCAAAACTACGTGAGATATGAGCTGAACTCTAGCGCCACGTACTGTCTTCATATTCACCGCAGAGGGAGAAAACAGCCCAGCGTGGCTGCACACCACCCCACCTGGACCTGTCCCTCTTCGGTCACCTGGAAGTGAAGGTGTCTGTGAGGGGCAGCTGGGAGGAACAGCGAGGGTTTGAGGTGAATAGATTTCTAAGCTCCTGCCTCAGATGCATGTCAAACTGTAAAGTGAAGCGGTTGTAAACCACGGATACTCAACTGGTTACGGGCTGTGATCGTATGCCACAGCTCCGGGTTCCTGGAGAACCTCCTGTCCTGCACATTTTAATGTCTCCCCTGATCCAGCTAATCTGCTCATTAACAGGCCCTTCCTGAGCTGAAGGTGGTGTGTTGGAGCAGGAGAACCACCAACATGTGCAGAGCTGGTGGTTCTCCATGAACAGGGTTCCAGGGTTCACAGCATCAGAGGAAGGTCTCACTCAAAAATGTTGCTAATCATGAATTAAAGCCAGTTAGCATCACGTTTCAGCTAATTGAGCTCATTACTCATAGCTTTTATTCATCGTTATCCGCGTTTAGGCAGTGCTAACTTGTTTATGTGATTAAACTGTAAGAGCCCTGTTCGTTTTGGGTCAGTGCTAACATGAACTATCAGAAGCAAGTTAGCATCGTGTGAACGTGATGAAACAATGTCTTGTGTTAAATTCCGTTAGCCATTTAGCATTTTGGGTCAGTTCTGACAATAGTTAGCCTCAAATGAATGAGATGAAGCTGAGTAGCTCCCATTAGCTTTTATTCTTGATTAGCAATGTTAGCATTTGGGTGAAGGTTTAAAGAATGGTGCCCAGTAGTGAACTCAGGGTTGGCAGAAGAACCTGTTCAAGCTGCAACCCTGAATGGAGCTTCAGGTCACTGAAGCCTTCTTCATGCCATCGTCCAAAACCCTCAACCTCATTTCACCACCCTCTTAAAAGTAGAGGCGCTAAAAGCAGTTCGGAGGAGCACGTTTGGTTACCAATAGAATATTTTGTGGGTAGTTTTTTTTTTGTTTTGTTTTTCTTAAGTGAGATATGTTTGGTGTGGTAGTTTAAGGAGCCTGTCAAAAATAAATATTTCTAATTATTTGATATTTCCTAGAACGATGCATCCAATCAGAACCGTTTTAGCGTCTTCATTTTTAACAGGTGGTTTTGAAAGTGTATAAAGTGCTGCTTGATTTTATAGTCCACAGTTATCATTTCATTACCCCTCGAGTAGATTAATCAAGTTTAGTAGGGATGTCCCGATCCAGTTTTTATATAGCGGCACCTCCCTCTAGGATTTTGGGTGCAGTTTGACTCTGATGTAAACCCAGAGGTGGAGGTGTTGTGCTAAAACTTGTGGTGTTTTTTATCATATTCTGGTTTGTTTGGGCTGTAGACTACTCTGCTCTGCTCTGTTCTGCTCTGTTCGTACACTCCTCACTGCTTAGGTTTGGGAATAATGTCTGTTTATGGACCCTAGAGGGCGCCAGAGGGTGCTGCGTTACCACACAGCGGCACAGCGGTAAAAACACAGGATCGGAAATGTATCAGGCTTAAATAGCTGAGCCCCAGTGCATTAAAACACTGGATCGAGACATCCTTATTAACCTTCGAGGGTTCTGCTGTATGAAGAACATTGTTCTGTAAGTAATGAACTTTATTCTAGGGATTGTTTTTGTTTTTATTGTATTGCTGGTTGTTTTTTTGTTTTTTCAGCTGTACTCCGTGCTGCTGAATGGGGTGTTCTCCGTTTCCTGTTTTGGGTTTTTGTTTTGTGTGAAAGACTATAGATGACTACTACTCTGGACGAATATCCTTTCTTGCACCGTGTGCAAGAAAACATGAACATGTCAAGAAAATCATGAGTGTTTTTTTTTTTTATATAGGTAGGAGGCATTTTTTGTGGTGGTGGTGGTGTAGTTGGAGGAATCCCTCAGCATGCTGATGCTGATACTGCAGCCAGAGTCCTCATCGGGATTCAGTAGCAGCACATACAGAGGTTCTCCACCTCTGTCCTGGAGGATAGTTGAACTGCAGTGCTGCTACAGCAGGTTTTACTTAAGCAGATGAAGGTTTTAAAATGTTACAAATGACATAATAAGGATTTTCACAGGTTCAGCTGCACCTACATTTAAAATAAAGAGGTTTAGAAGACCTTACTTTTAAGGTTTTCAGTTTGAGTCTTGCATAATTAGCTCTGGGGTAATCTGCAGGGTTCATTTTGACCTTTTTTGGCCATCAGTTTAGGCCAAAGCAGGACACCAGTATTCATACACCAAGTGTTCCTGCTGGGTGAACCGATCTACATTAATACCATGTTTACTGAAACTAACAGATCCAGCTGTTGGAGAAACACGGCTGTTAAGCTGCACTGGTTGCAGGTAGGCCACGTCTGCATGGTACAGTGTACATTTATAAGGCCGTCTCAGACGACAGCAATTCCCACATCAGACTAAACCACTGGGGACCCCCGGGTATGCACCGGAATCTAGTGTAGTTAGGATCTTGGTCTTGGCTGGTGGGGTTTCAGAAGGCCCAAGTTTTTGACCTGTGGTACTCTGTGTATGTGTGAGAGGGTGGAAATATCTCTGGAACCCTGCAGCTACAGCATGTTAATGTACATTAATACACACACCTTTACTGATTTAGCAAAGCCAATAAACAGCCTTAATAACCTGTATGATCCAATCACCTCCTTTCAGTTTAACATGCAACTTAGGCCTATATAAAGCCACCCCCTCATCCACGACATCCTAAATACGCTGGATACCAGTGTGTCCCCTGTGTCCTTTTTGCTGAAATGAGATGTTTTTCAGATGATGATCAGCACACATTAAAACAGGTGTACTCAAACTTTTGACGGTGCTAGCAGAAATCATAATAATCATAATAATCTTTTCAGACGCTCCCTAACTTGAGTTGCAGTTGAGCTGAGCTGTGGTCGTTTACCACAGCTGTTCAAATAAAAAAGGACCTGGTCAGCAGTACAGGCCTGTCCAGAGCTGTCCACATTTTAAAGCAGTCTTTTTATTTTAAACATGGGATCAAATAAACCACAGATGAATATTACAGGACTGAATATTATAATAGAAAAAGGCTACAGAACCATTATGGAACCTTCCTAAAACATGTGCAGTTCATACTTACATCAAAATCCCACCAGATCACCAGACGTGGGTTTAAAAGACCTAAAACCTTTGAAATAATAAGGATTTACGTAACAGGCGTCATTTTTAAATGGTTTCTATTGGTCCATTCTTCATTAAATGTCCACACGGGTCAACTGGTGCTTTCAAATGACCTAAAGAGTTCTCAGTAATTGCGTAAACAAAGGATTGCAAGTATTTGATATGGCAATGGTGATCTATAGAGCGATTTTTGTTTGTTTTTGGGCCCAAATGGGCCAAAATGAGTCATTTATGTTTGTGAACCCACAAGTCCCATCCTCTAGAGACACACTTCTGGCCATTCTAACGCACAGTTATTGTTTATTTACAATTGGGACAACAGATTGGGACAATAGTACAGTATTATGGTATATTTTATATGCCTCCAGTCTGTTGAGTGCAGTAGATAAGCAGATCCAGTGTCTAAAATGTGCAGGATATTGTCATATTCAAGCTTCCTGTTGGGAATTTGTTTACTCTGTTATGATATTTAAATAGGGGTGCGCCAACTTTTGTACAACTCTGTTCTTGCCGTTTCCTTTCTTACCTGTGTTCAGACACACCTGGAGTTTTCTCAGTCCTTATTTCCGTTATCTCTTCTGGTTTTGAGGAACAGTGGACAGTGACCTGCAGCTGGGATTATGGGTCTACACCTGGACTGGTTACAGCACCAGATTGGGCGTAAAGCACAGACTGTGGACTTTGCTCTTCTGCGTTTGTGCCTTTTTGTGAAATGCTCTCTGGAGTGAACGAGCAGTGCTGCAGTACTGGTCATGATACAGATGTGTTCAATAGAGTCTCATTAAAGCACTTTTATTCGAAAACTGGGATCTCCGTGATTTTGAGTGTGGTGTGATTGATGGTGGTTCCTCAGAATGGTGGAATAAATAAAACTCATCCAATGAACCAAAGTTCCACTGACTGAAGGTCCTTGTTGATGAGAGAGGGGGTCGAGACTGATTAGAGCTGACAGAAAGGCTACAGTAGCTCAGATGACCACTCTGTACAACTGTGGAGAGCAGAAAAGCAGCTCAGACTGAACACCACCACCACCTCCAACCTTGAGGAGGATACAGAGCTCCACCAGCAGAAGAACCACGGCAGGTTGGAAGCTGCAGTGGCTCACCAGCTCAACACTGGACAGCTGAAGACTGGAGGAGAAGCGTAGCCTGGCCTGATGAGTCTGGATTGTTTGAGGAGCACAGATGGTAGAGTCAGAACTTGGTACCAATGGACCCAACCTGTCGTGTGAGCAGTCCAGGCTGGTGGAGGTGGTGGTGTAATGGGGTGGGGAAGGTTTTCTTGGCACACTTTGGCCGTTAATACCAGTTAATATCAGTCATTGCTTGACCACCACAGACTATCTGAGTATTTTTGCTGATGATTACTTGGTTGGCAACAGTGGTTCTTCCCAGTCTCCGGATCTGAATCCAGTAGAACATCTTTGGGATGCAATAGAACAGGAGATCGAATAGAGCATGAAGGCTTCCTGAAAGATCCGTAGGAATTGTGAGAAGCAACCATATCAACATGGACCAGAATCTCAATGAAAACCATGCGATGGAGGACTGAGGCTGTTCTGAGAGCAGTATATAGCTAGTGCATTCAGCTTGTCCTGCACTGTAGATCTGATTCTGCGCCATCGTTCAATAACACACGGGTCTGAACCCTCTCTGGAAATGTGATCAGACACTCCGATCACTGTAATGTCAGAGTTAATAATGTAAATAATCCATAATTCATTTACTCATCTTCCTCTTCGTCGTCTCCCTGCTGTCCCAGAGCGTACGGACCCGCTGCGCGATGGGAACAGATACTGAGGGCCCTTTCAGAGAGAGAATTTTTCTAATTAGCGCTGGAACGTAAGGCTGCCGGATGCTCATTGTCCTCTGAAGCTTCTCCCTCAGAGCTAAAGGCTGTTTGAGCTGTCAGTTAATGAAGAGGTTACTCGGATGAGCCCTTTCTGTCTTTTCATGGCCAATTAGGCCTCGTTTAAATATTTAATGAAGATGTCAGTTGTTTAGGGGAGTTAATGAGGGGGGGATGAAATGAAACCCGAGCAGAATGTGGGGAGATACGACCTAGTGAAAGGAATAATCACTTCTATCCTAGCTTCAAACATTTCCTTACCTTCCTCACCCACTGACCGCTACTGTTTTTAGCTATGCTAACATATTTTAGTGCTGTAAAACTGTCTGAGACCACACACTTCTGTCTATTAGAGATTACTGAACACCTCAGGATGCTTTGAGAAGACTGTATGATGATATCAGACCCTGAACAATGATATAGCATCATGAGTTAGCACCATGCTAATGGACTGAGGCAAGTGTGTGATAATGTAGGAATGCAGTTAGCACCATGCTAGCCAGGTTTTCAGGTGCCCGCTGCCCTGCACAGGTCCAGGTATTCACTACCCAACACACCTGACCAGACTCATGAAGGGCTGGGGGGCTGTATTAGGTGTGCTGGAGCCCAGAAGGAACAGGTGTATGTATTTATGCGGTGTATTTATAGACGGTCCCCAGGACTGGACTTTAAAAAGCACTGACCTGAGGGACAAAGACGGTTCATTCGACCACCTGGACACATCCCCTATGTCCTGTAACAGCTGAATCCAGATTGGCTGAAGCTGTTGTGATGTCATCTGAGTAAGGTAGGTAAAGAGCTGTACAGTGCTGTTCTGCACACACACTTAATTATTGAACTGCTCAGCATTATGGATTATTTGTGTATTCCAGGAGGAACAGCTTCATTCCAGTGCACCGACAATCTAAACTACTGACCTCTCCACTGTCGCAGAGCTCAGAACTCAAATGACCGGAGATCTGCAGAAGAGGTGAGTACTCAGTGTGACACTAATATAGTTTATATACATTATATGTGTATATATATATATATATATATATTAGATAACTTCATCAAAATGATACACATACAATAACATAGCTCTACTTTTATACACCTAAAACTGTAGGACTATTGTCCAGTTATTAATCATAATCCTTATACTTTTATCTACCCGCTGTATAACTGAAGTGTATACCAAAATACAGACCCCCAGAGTTTAAAGGGTTAAGGCTACACTAATTGTCCAAAAAGTTACCACTGACTTTATGTTTATTTGGGTTTATTCTAATGTTATATAGAGTTAATTACAGATAGACACTCTCACTGACCACTGACTTTATGTTTATTTGGGTTTATTCTAATGTTATATAGAGTTAATTACAGATAGACACCCTCACTGACCACTGACTTTATGTTTATTTGGGTTTATTCTAATGTTATATAGAGTTAATTACAGGTAGACACTTTCACTGACCACTGACTTTATGTTTATTTGGGTTTATTCTAATGTTACATAGAGTTAATTACAGGTAGACACTCTCACTGACCACTGACTTTATGTTTATTTGGGTTTATTCTAATGTTATATAGAGTTAATTACAGGTAGACGCTCTCACTGACCACTGACTTTCTGTTTATTTGGGTTTATTCTAATGTTATATAGAGTTAATTACAGGTAGACACTCTCACTGACCACTGACTTTATGTTTATTTGGGTTTATTCTAATGTTATATAGAGTTAATTACAGGTAGACACTCTCACTGACCACTGACTTTATGTTTATTTGGGTTTATTCTAATGTTATATAGAGTTAATTACAGGTAGACACTCACAGACCACTGACTTGTATTTATTTGGGTTTATTCTAATGTAATATAGAATTAATTACAGGTAGACACTCACTGACCACTGACTTTCTGTTTATTTGGGTTTATTCTAATGTTATATAGAGTTAATTACAGGTAGACACTCTCACTGACCACTGACTTTATGTTTATTTGGGTTTATTCTAATGTTATATAGAGTTAATTACAGGTAGACACTCTCACTGACCACTGACTTTATGTTTATTTGGGTTTATTCTAATGTTATATAGAGTTAATTACAGGTAGACACTCTCACTGACCACTGACTTTATGTTTATTTGGGTTTATTCTAATGTTATATAGAGTTAATTACAGGTAGACACTCTCATTGACCACTGACTTTATGTTTATTTGGGTTTATTCTAATGTTATATAGAGTTAATTACAGGTAGACACTCACTGACCACTGACTTTATGTTTATCAATGTTATACAGAGGCTGTTTGTCGCTGAAGCAGTGTGTTGGATGTGGACAGAGGATTTCTGACCAGTTCCTGCTCTTCGCTCTGGATGGATACTGGCACTGCCACTGTCTCACATGCTCCTGCTGCTGCGCCCCGCTGGCACAGATCGGCTCCTCCTGCTTCACCAGGAGTGGCATGATCCTCTGCAGGAGTGATTATATTAGGTTGTAGCCACACACACACACACACACACAAACACACACACACTCATATATATATATATAGACATTTGGGGGAGCTGTAACATCACTAAACAGTCTGGTAAATCCATACAAACTTTACTAATTCAGTAAAGTTCTGTACTGTTTGAAGCAGAGCAGCTTTCCCACCTCAACACATCATAATATCTGTGTCCAAATACTTATGACCAGTGAAAAGAGGCAGCTGTGTCAAACACTGTCCATTTATTTTACACCACAAGGTAGAACACCAAGGCTGGCTAGCTCTCACTGTGAGTTGAAGATGTTGTGATTCTAAATGGTGCTCTGTTACGCCACTAAGAGGAGATTCAAATAATATAGGAGTGAATCTGGAACAGTCATCAGTGTGCTTTGTATTGTAGGTTGTTTGGTACGGGTGGAGTGTGTAGAGGCTGCAGGAGCTCCATTCCTGCTGGAGAAATGATGATGAAGGCGAAGAGCTACAGGTTCCATATCAAGGTTATGTACTGCATCATTTACTGAAGTCTTTAAAAATATATATATATTTACATAAATATATAATAAAGTGGCCAGTTAGTGGAAGCATAGCGTAGGGGTTTCTAATAAAGTGGCCAGTGAGGGGAAGCACAGCGTAGGGGTTTCTAATAAAGTGGCCAGTGAGTGGAAGCACAGCGTAGGGGTTTCTAATAAAGTGGCCAGTGAGTGGAAGCATAGTGTAGGGGTTTCTAATAAAGTGGCCAGTGAGTGGAAGCATAGTGTAGGGGTTTCTAATAAAGTGGCCAGTTAGTGGAAGCATAGCGTAGGGGTTTCTAATAAAGTGGCCAGTGAGTGGAAGCATAGCGTAGGGGTTTCTAATAAAGTGGCCAGTGAGTGGAAGCATAGCGTAGGGGTTTCTAATAAAGTGGCCAGTGAGTGGAAGCATAGCGTAGGGGTTTCTAATAAAGTGGCCAGTGAGTGGAAGCATAGCGTAGGGGTTTCTAATAAAGTGGCCAGTGAGTGGAAGCATAGCGTAGGGGTTTCTAATAAAGTGGCCAGTGAGTGGAAACACAAGGTAGGGGTTTCTAATAAAGTGGCCAGTGAGTGGAAGCACAGCGTAGGGGTTTCTAATAAAGTGGCCAGTTAGTGGAAGCATAGCGTAGGGGTTTCTAATAAAGTGGCCAGAGAGTGGAAGCATAGCGTAGGGGTTTCTAATAAAGTGGCCAGAGAGTGGAAGCATAGCGTAGGGGTTTCTAATAAAGTGGCCAGAGAGTGGAAGCATAGTGTAGGGGTTTCTAATAAAGTGGCCAGTGAGTGGAAGCATAGTGTAGGGGTTTCTAATAAAGTGGCCAGTCAGTGGAAGCATAGCGTAGGGGTTTCTAATAAAGTGGCCAGTGAGTGGAAGCATAGCGTAGGGGTTTCTAATAAAGTGGCCAGTGAGTGGAAGCATAGCGTAGGGGTTTCTAATAAAGTGGCCAGTGAGTGGAAGCATAGCGTAGGGGTTTCTAATAAAGTGGCCAGTGAGTGGAAACACAGGGTAGGGGTTTCTAATAAAGTGGCCAGTGAGTGGAAGCACAGCGTAGGGGTTTCTAATAAAGTGGCCAGTTAGTGGAAGCATAGCGTAGGGGTTTCTAATAAAGTGGCCAGAGAGTGGAAGCATAGCGTAGGGGTTTCTAATAAAGTGGCCAGTGAGGGGACGTACAGCGTAGGGGTTTCTAATAAAGTGGCCAGTGAGTGGAAGCACAGCGTAGGGGTTTCTAATAAAGTGGCCAGTGAGTGGAAGCACAGCGTAGGGGTTTCTAATAAAGTGGCCGGTGAGGGGAAGCATAGCTTATGGGTTTCTAATAAAGTGGCCAGTGAGGGGAAGCATAGCTTATGGGTTTCTAATAAAGTGGCCAGTGAGTGGAAGCACAGCGTAGGGGTTTCTAATAAAGTGGCCAGTGAGGGGAAGCATAGCTTATGGGTTTCTAATAAAGTGGCCAGTGAGGGGAAGCATAGCTTATGGGTTTTTAACAAATTAGCTACTAAGTACAAGGTGGGTGTTTCTAATAAAGTGGCCAGTGAGTGGAAGCATAGCGTAGGGTTTTCTAATAAAGTGGCCAGTGAGGGGAAGCATAGCGTAGGGGTTTCTAATAAAGTGGCCAGTGAGTGGAAGTACAGCGTAGGGGTTTCTAATAAAGTGGCCAGTGAGGGGAAGCATAGCTTATGGGTTTCTAATAAAGTGGCCAGTGAGGGGAAGCATAGCTTATGGGTTTCTAATAAAGTGGCCAGTGAGTGGAAGCATAGCGTAGGGGTTTCTAATAAAGTGGCCAGTGAGTGGAAGCATAGCGTAGGGGTTTCTAATAAAGTGGCCAGTGAGGGGAAGCATAGCGTAGGGGTTTCTAATAAAGTGGCCAGTGAGGGGAAGCATAGCGTAGGGGTTTCTAATAAAGTGGCCAGTGAGTGGAAGCACAGCGTAGGGGTTTCTAATAAAGTGGCCAGTGAGGGGAAGCATAGCGTAGGGGTTTCTAATAAAGTGGCCAGTGAGGGGAAGCATAGCGTAGGGGTTTCTAATAAAGTGGCCAGTGAGTGGAAGCACAGCGTAGGGGTTTCTAATAAAGTGGCCAGTGAGGGGAAGCATAGCGTAGGGGTTTCTAATAAAGTGGCCAGTGAGTGGAAGCACAGCGTAGGGGTTTCTAATAAAGTGGCCAGTGAGGGGAAGCATAGCTTATGGGTTTTTAACAAATTAGCTACTGAGGAAGTACAAGGTGGGTGTTTCTAATAAAGTGGCCAGTGAGTGAGTGTACTGATGGGTGTTTTCTTTCATGCAGTGCTTCGTTTGCTCGGTCTGTCGGAAGCAGCTCGAACCTGGTGATCGTTTTCACTGTGAGCATGGAAAGCTGTTCTGTGATCAGGACAAACCCCCTGCGTCTGATTTCAGCCAGGCGAACCTTAACGGTTCAGCCCTGGATGGACACTCAGCCGATCAGAGGGATCACTAAATAAAGAGATAGGTCGATCAGGTTAGGTCACTCTCATGCCCACTTTAAACTGCGTATCTTGGACCCTTTAAAATCACTACTAAAGATTACTAGAAATATTTATAAATATTATAAATATTAATTACTGTGTTTTTTTACACTATTAGAAATACTGTAACTGCACTGCATGTAAGATCATGCCAGTGTAACGACTAGTTGGTTGAGGCAGGATTCAATTCTGAGTTACTTTTAGTAATACTTTTAATCCAGAAGATCAGAAACACAACCCAACCAAAGAAACCCACCAAAGACCCCAAAATACATCAACAATGCTCAACAAGGACCAGCAGCCCAAACACAGGGGTATAAGAGCACAAGACACAAACAGGAACACCTGGGGAGAATAATGGGAGGGCAGGGCTACAAAAAAGACACAAGTGGGAACACTAATGACTATGCAGGGCAAGGGCGGGGCTAGGGGGTGGAGACAAGAACGCGAAACAGAGCCATGTGCAGAAGAAACCAAACAAAACACAGACACAGGTCAGGAAGAGGGAACACAAGGGCCAGACAGAGACACATGTAACAGCCAGTAAGGCTGGACATTCAGGAGGACTGGACATTCTCACAGTAGGAGGACGTACAGGATTTACAGCCTATTTGCCTTCAGTTACTGAAAGTTTTATCATAACCTACATGATAATGTAGATTCTTAAAAAACAGAACCTCGGTTATGAAAATGTGATGATAAACCACCCTCCAGCCCCTAAATTAATCCAAAATTATATTCCATGCAGTCAAAATGACAGGTAGGCTTTAGACATGCAGATAAGCCTTCTATAAGTATTTATAAAATGTATAAATAATCATTTATAAATAAGTATCTATAAAATTTCATTTTTCATCTTTGTTGTGTTTATTTGTTTTCTGCTTATTATTGTTATTAATTTTGTTCTTACTGTTTTATTATTCTTATAATTAATATTAATATTATTGTTGTTGTTCTTCTTCTTGTCTATATTTTCCTCTATATGTTCATTCACACTTTCTCTCTCCCTGTATCTACACTTATACAAGTGTAATAGCACAGTAATCAGTGTCCCTTCATTAATGCGAGTTCTCTCTGTATTTGGGCTTTGGAACTGCAGCTTTGGAAATGTTCCTTTTTATTCTAATATTTATAATTACTCCAATATATATAATATATAATGTAATATAATAAAATTTGGACTTCATATGAGCAGAGGTCTTTTCCTCCAGCACACTGATGCTCTGTTGATGAAGATAACGGTCCTGAATCACTGTTATCTTGGTCGTCTATTGAAGGACTTAAACGTCCCCCTCTGCTGGCTGAGGGCGTAGCTGCACCCTGCTGTTGGATTGAGGAGCCTGTGTCATGTAAAACTTTTTTTTTTTTTTTGCTTTTTGCTGTAAATGTATGAATTTATGATTTTGATTCATCATGAAAACCAGCCATTCACTCACTCACCCACCCATTCGAGTTATAAGACCCAGTGTATTAACTTTTCATGGGGCCCCAAAATCCCCATGAATTTATTATGTATTATTTATGATCATATATACAGTTTGAGCTGCATTTAAAATGTCTGGAATATGATATTTAAATAAAACAGTGATGATTATTATAATTATTATTAATTTTAGTAGTAGTGTTGTGAAGTGTATGGTAGAGTAGGTACATATTTACTCATACACTGCCTATATCCCCCTAATCCACTGCACACACACACACACACACACACTGTAACACACACTGTAATATGGATTATCATCTCTGTGACCTTATTTAAGCAGTGTGTGCTCATCCTCCTCTTCTTCAGCTCTTCTTCGCTGTGCTGACGGATTATTGATTAGAGCCAGCAGAGTGTGTGTGTGTGTGTGTGTGTGTGTGTGACAGCAGTGTGTATCCTCCCTCCACTCTGCAGGATAAACTGATAGTCTGATTAACTCTCTGCTCCACCCATGATCTGCTCTGAACACTGCAGCGCTACGCCGTCTTCCTGTTCCTCGCCATCTCCTGTGTGTTACTGGGTTTCTAAACCGGGTCAGGTATTCTCGGTCGGCGGCTGCTGGGTCGATCCCAGTTTGGGTCGGTCCTGACTGGTGTCTTTTGTTTTCTAGATGAAATGAAACATCAAGGTTCAGAACAGAGATATAGTCAAGTCAAGTCAAGTGGGTTTATTGTCATTTCAACTACATACAGAGTACACAGTGAAACGAAACAACGTTCCTCCAGGACCATGGTGCAACATAGACAGTGCATACAAGACACAAGTGCAACACAAACAAACAAGTGCGGACAGACAACACAACACAGTACAGACAGAGGATAATAAATAATGACTGTAGTGTGCAAGTTGTGCAATGTGTAATAAATAGAGTCCAGTGAGGTAGTAAAGTTATTAGTGCAAATGCTTGTGCAAAAAATGCTTCCCATGTTATCTGGGGTAAATGGTTGGAAAGAGAGAGAGAGAGAGAGAGAGGGAGAGTGTACATGTACCAGAAAGATATCAGTTCAGGAGTTGAGTGGAGTTGAGGAGTCTGATGGCTTGTGGGAAGAAGCTGTTGCAGAGTCTGGTCGTGTTGGACCGGATGCTGCGGTACCTTCTTCCTGATGGCAGGAGGGAGAACAGTCTGTGTGAAGGGTGGGTGGAGTCATCCACAATGCTGGTTGCTTTGCGGATGCAGCGGGTGGTGTAAATGTCCATGACGGAGGGGAGAGAGACTCCGATGATATACCCCTCCACCCATCCATACATCCACCCACCCATTCATCCAGCCCTCTGTCTATCCACCAGCTCACTCTTTCACCCCTCTGTCTATTCATCTACTTATTAATCCATCCTTTCATCCACCTGCCAATTCATCTGTCTGTCCACCCACCTATGCTTCCACTCATCCACTTATCCATCTATAAACCCATCCACCCACTCACCGAACCATCCACCTACCCATTCATCCATCCATCCACCCCTCTGCATTAATGATGGGTGGATGGGTGAGTAGTTCTATTATTCATCCACTCACCTATCCACTAATCCACCTACCATTTATCCACCCACTCACCCGACCACCCACTCATCCATCCATCTGTCCAACCACTCACCCACCCACTCATTCACCCATCGATCCGTTTATCCACCCACTCTCCCAATCATCCACCTAGTCTTTGATTACACCCACCCACGTATCCACCTATTTGTTTATCCACCCACCTATTTATCTGTACACCCACTCACCTGTCCAATCATCCACCCATCCATCCACCTATCCATTTATCCACCCACTCTCCCAATCATCCACCTAGCCTTTGATTCTATACACCCACCTATTCATCTATACACCCACTCATCCACCTACCATTCACTCATCCACCCATCCATCCACCTATCCATCTAGACACCCACCCACTCATCCACCTATTTGTTCATCCATCCACCTATTCATCTATACACCCACCCACTCATCCACCTATTCATCTATACACCCACTCATCCACCCATCCATCCACCCATCCATCTAGACACCCACCCACTCATCCACCTATTAATCTATACACCCACTCATCCACCTACCATTCACTCATCCACCCATCCATCCACCTATCCATCTAGACACCCACCCACTCATCCACCTATTTGTTCATCCATCCACCTATTCATCTATACACACACTCATCCACCCATCCATCCACCTATCCATCTAGACACCCACCCACTCATCCACCTATTTGTTCATCCATCCACCTATCCATCTAGACACCCACCCACTCATCCACCTATTAATCTATACACCCACTCATCCACCTACCATTCACTCATCCACCCATCCATCCACCTATTCATCTATACACCCACCCACTCATCCATCCACTTATCCATCTAGACACCCACCCACTTATCCACCTATTTGTTCATCTATACACCCACTCACCCACCTACTCATCCACCAACCATTCACTCATCCACCCATCCATCCACCTATCCATCTATACACCCACCCACTCATCCATCCACTTATCCATCTAGACACCCACCCACTTATCCACCTATTTGTTCATCTATACACCCACTCACCCACCTACTCATCCACCAACCATTCACTCATCCACCCATCCATCCACCTATCCATCTATACACCCACCCACTCATCCACCTACTCATCCACCCACCTTCTGATCCACCTATATGTTTATCCACCCACCTGTGTGATCTATCTGTCTAACTGTCTGTCCCTGTATTTCTCTTTCTTTAGCACCTCTCTAGATCAAAGGCTGTCTGTCTGTCTGTCTGTCTGTCTGTGTGTGCGCGCGCGCGTTAGACTGAAACCTCTTGTGTTAGAGTGAACCATATTGATTCCTTCACTGCCCTAAACGGGGCTTACACACACATGCATGCATGCACGCACGCGCGCGCCTGTGTGTGTGTGTGTGTGTGTGTGTGTGTGTACACACTCTCTCCCCTTCCCCGCACGCTCTGATTCAAAGTTGAGAGCCAAGATGGCGGCTGATCCCATGCAGGTAGGAAAAGTTTGCAGCTGGTTTGTTCGGAAAAACAGGAGCGTGCACGGAGTGTGTGAGCGCGCGCGCGAGCGTGTGTCGGTATTTACAGCCGCGAGCACACCTCGCGCACTCATCGCCCCGCTGGAGTCCGCGGTGTTGGGTCAGGGGGCAGTTTTAGGGCCGGGGGCTGATTTGTGGGGAGGCTGGAAGCGGACCGTGGCCTGGAAAACACAGCGGGGCAGCCCGACGGCGCTCGCCGCCTCCGCCGCCTCCTCCTCCGCCGCCGCTGTCCGCCCCGCTCCGCTCGCTGCGCCCGAAGTTAGGCGGTTCTCCTGGGGAGGGAGTCCCCCCCCTCTCTCTTATGAAAGGGGCGAAAGTGCGGCTGTGTGGAGATTTGGGGGTCTTAGCGGGGCAGAATGGTTGGTGCTGCTCTGCTGGAGGACATGGAGCTCGGGGATGGTGGCTAACACACTCCTCTAGCAGCTGTTTGGGGTTTTTGGGGGGTTTTGGGGGGTTGTCAGGCTCTAAAGTTGGGAAAATTAAAGTTTTAAGAGCTTCAGAGCAGCGAGAAGCGGGTCAGACTGCCCCCCCAGCCGGAGCTCTGCCCCGTCCCCCCTCTCTCAGTGCCGGGGCTGTTCTGCAGGGCAGCAGGATCCTGACTGACTGACTGGGGGGTTATAGAGCTGCAGGGGGAGAGACTGGAGACTGAAGGGGACAGCATGTTATTATTATTATTATTATTATTATAGATTTTTACCAATTTAGCAACTTCTCTATCTATATTGAACAGAATCTACATGGGAAAATATTTTTATACTTGGATACATTTAAAATACACTGCATTTCATTACACTCCAACATGTATTTAGGAATATATTGCCTATTTACCAACTACATTTTAAATATTAATGGAGTCATTTATATTAAAATCCAAGACTAAAATATTTAACATATTTAAAAAGTTAAGTAGTTAAAAAAACAGAACCAATATTTAATAAAATGCATTCATTAGTTAATTTAATAAAAATGCCACAAATATGTTAAATAATGGTTAAATGAAAAGTAATATATAATATATGTAAATAAATCTGTTTAATTGTATCATGATACAATGGTATAAATGCTAAATAAAAAAAAAATTAACAGAAATGTTTTGGCATTTTCATTGCAAAACTATATATTTGATATAAATTTGATATAAATATATTGAATGCAGTTTGTTCCATATGAGGTGTTAGTAAAACTGACTGATTGGCTAACCTTTATTACTAAAATCTGAATTTTAGAAAAAGAAATGTGTCTGTATATATCTATCTATCTATCTATATTAGTCCAGTTTTAGTCCATCCATCGACTTTAGGAAATGGAGAAATTTAGTAGAAGTTGTAAATGTTTGGTTGTGATGTCATCAGATAGATAAATAGATATTTTTTTTTGATCCTGAAGGAAATGTAGCAGATTTTGGTCTAAATTTGGTCATGTTTATGTAGGTAGCGCTGCACAGTAGAACAGTGCTCCACCACTGTGAAGTCTGCTAAAACTTCCCCAAGGTCCTTCTGCAGTCAAGTCGGCTGAAATCGAACCCCTTCATTTAACGGCAAAAGACCTTCAGGAAGCCTGAGCAGACGCCGGGGTGATGCTGCGCTGTTCTACGATAAATATGCATAAATATGACCTTCATGGATGTGGTGGAGTCAGCAGAAGAAATGCTTCCCTGCTTCATTTACATAACTGCAGGTTTTGCTTTCAGGTTGTTTTATATCGTGTTAAAATCACCTGCTGCAGGTTAGTCTGTCTGTGTTTTAGTCATATTGATTAAAAATAGTAAAATTATCTTTTTTCACTAAAATTATGTAAAATAAAGGTTTTTAATGAAATTATAATGAACTTTTTTGTTCCAGCCTGAACCTGAACCTTGGCTTATTGAACTGGATTTTTATATTTAAATGATTTCAGCATGACTCAGACAGTAATGCATTAATGATGTATTTTTACAGTTTAATTCATTTTAGTTAATTTAGAACCCCCCCCCCCTCACTTTCAGTCGAACTCTTATTTTAAGCTCATTTCTGTGCTTCAGAAGTTGTGGGACACTGCAGTAACACAATCGTCCCTCTCCCCCAGTGGTTTCACAGTGTTGTCCATGGATTTCAGAACTAGCTAAGCTACTAATGCTGTGTTCAGATACAGCCCATAATTTATCTCCTATCCAATCCCACCAGTGCAGCTCCACCAGTCTTCTGAGGTTTATATGGAATGATGATGATGATGATGATGATGATGAGGGTTAAATAGTGAATAGAGAATCTGAACTAATGCAGTTCTCTTTAGGGACTACTTTCTGTAGCTGCACTACACCCTGCAGCATGTATCCCTCCACCATTTTAATGATCTGGTTCTAAAAGCAGGTTCTAGAGCCGAACTCTTCTCAGAACTCTGGTAGAACCGTGTCTCAGGCATCAGGCAGCGTCTTCATCACCATTAGGTGGAAGGTTCTAGACGTCTGCTTCAGTTCTGATTGGGGAAAGTTATCTAGAATAATAAAACCTTTAATTTTGCTGGAATTTAAAAGTCGGTGGACTTCCCCTTTAGTCGTTAAAGGTGCACTAAGGGTTGGTTTATACGTATTAATCCCTGATGGGTGTTAAAAGCCTTGTGCTGGGTTTTACTGATTGAACACAGCCGCTATTCACAGCCGTATGACTGCATCAGCCACAAACGCTGACACACTCCATTTCTCTCTCGGGCTGAAGACGCTCTGCTGTGTGCAGCGTTGGGGAGTGGAGGACAGGGTGTTTGTTCAGTGTGTGTGAATGACACCCCTTGTTATCAATAAACTGTCAGAGATGTGCTCGTGTGCAGTGAAGATAAGTGGCTTAGCTCAGCATGAGCTCCACAGAGGCGGCATGAGCCTTTCTTTAGCTCTGTACAGACGAGCCGGTGCTTATCATGCTGACTTAGGTTTATTATATTATAATAGTTTAATTTAGTGATGGTGATAAAGGCTGTGTGTAAAGGTTTAGTGATGGTGATAAAGGCTGTGTGTAAAGGTTTAGTGATGGTGATAAAGGCTGTGTGTAAAGGTTTAGTGATGATGATAAAGGCTGTGTGTAAAGGTTTAGTGATGGTGATAAAGGCTGTGTGTAAAGGTTTAGTGATGGTGATAAAGGCTGTGTGTAAAGGTTTAGTGATGGTGATAAAGGCTTTGTGTAAAGGTTTAGTGATGGTGATAAAGGTTGTGTGTAAAGGTTTAGTGATGAAGGCTGTGTGTAAAGGTTTAGTGATGAAGGCTGGGTGTAAAGGTTTAGTGATGAAGGCTGTGTGTAAAGGTTTAGTGATGATAAGGGCTGTGTAAAGGTTTAGTGACAATGATGATAAAGGTTGTGTGTAAAGGTTTAGTGATGGTGATAAAGGCTGTGTGTAAAGGTTTAGTGATGGTGATAAAGGCTGTGTGTAAAGGTTTAGTGATGAAGGCTGTGTGTAAAGGTTTAGTGATGATAAGGGCTGTGTAAAGGTTTAGTGACAATGATGATAAAGGTTGTGTGTAAAGGTTTAGTGATGGTGATAAAGGCTGTGTGTAAAGGTTTAGTGATGGTGATAAAGGCTGTGTGTAAAGGTTTAGTGATAAAGGCTGTGTGTAAAGGTTTAGTGATGAAGGCTGTGTGTAAAGGTTTAGTGATGAAGGCTGTGTGTAAAGGTTTAGTGATGAAGGCTGTGTGTAAAGGTTTAGTGATGATAAGGGCTGTGTAAAGGTTTAGTGACAATGATGATAAAGGTTGTGTGTAAAGGTTTAGTGATGGTGATAAAGGCTGTGTGTAAAGGTTTAGTGATGGTGATAAAGGCTGTGTGTAAAGGTTTAATGGTGATGATAAAGGCTGTGTGTAAAGGTTTAGTGATGATAAAGGCTGTGTGTAAAGGTTTAGTGATGGTGATAAAGGCTGTGTGTAAAGGTTTAATGGTGATGATAAAGGCTGTGTGTAAAGGTTTAGCGATGATGAAGGCTGTGTGTAAAGGTTTAGCGATGTTGATAAAGGCTGCGTATAAAGGTTTAATGGTGATGATGGTAAAGGCTGTGTGTAAAGGTTTAGTGATGGTGATAAAGGCTGTGTGTAAAGGCTTAGTGATGATGGTAAAGGCTGTGTGTAAAGGTTTAGTGATGATGATGATGATAAAGGCTGGGTGTAAAGGTTGAGTGATGATGATAAAGGCTGTGTGTAAAGGTTTAGTGATGATGGTAAAGGCTGTGTGTAAAGGTTTAGTGATGATGGTAAAGGCTGTGTGTAAAGGTTTAGTGATGGTGATAAAGGCTGTGTGTAAAGGTTGAGTGATGATGGTAAAGGCTGTGTGTAAAGGTTTAGTGATGATGGTAAAGGCTGTGTGTAAAGGTTTAGTGATGGTGATAAAGGCTGTGTGTAAAGGTTGAGTGATGATGGTAAAGGCTGTGTGTAAAGGTTTAGTGATGATGGTAAAGGCTGTGTGTAAAGGTTTAGTGATGGTGATAAAGGCTGTGTGTAAAGGCTTAGTGATGGTGATAAAGGCTGTGTGTAAAGGTTTAATGGTGATGATAAAGGCTGTGTGTAAAGGTTTAGCGATGATGAAGGCTGTGTGTAAAGGTTTAGCGATGTTGATAAAGGCTGCGTGTAAAGGTTTAATGGTGATGATGGTAAAGGCTGTGTGTAAAGGTTTAGTGATGGTGATAAAGGCTGTGTGTAAAGGCTTAGTGATGGTGATAAAGGTTTAGTGATGATGATAAAGGCTGTGTGTAAAGGTTTAGTGATGATGATAAAGGCTGTGTGTAAAGGTTTAGTGATGATAAAGGCTGTGTGTAAAGGCTTGGTGATGGTGATAAAGGCTGTGTGTAAAGGTTGAGTGATGGTGATAAAGGCTGTGTGTAAAGGCTTAGTGATGGTGATAAAGGTTTAGTGATGATGATAAAGGCTGTGTGTAAAGGTTTAGTGATGATGATAAAGGCTGTGTGTAAAGGTTTAGTGATGATAAAGGCTGTGTGTAAAGGCTTGGTGATGGTGATAAAGGCTGTGTGTAAAGGTTGAGTGATGGTGATAAAGGCTGGGTGTAAAGGTTGAGTGATGATAAAGGCTGGGTGTAAAGGTTGAGTGATGATAAAGGCTGGGTGTAAAGGTTGAGTGATGATGATAAAGGCTGTGTGTAAAGGTTTAGTGATGGTGATAAAGGCTGTGTGTAAAGGTTTAGTGATGATGATAAAGGCTGTGTGTAAAGGTTTAGTGATGGTGATAAAGGCTGTGTGTAAAGGTTTAGTGATGGTGATAAAGGTTTAGTGATGATGATAAAGGCTGTGTGTAAAGGTTTAGTGATGATGGTAAAGGCTGTGTGTAAAGGTTTAGTGATGGTGGTAAAGGCTGTGTGTAAAGGTTTAGTGATGGTGGTAAAGGCTGTGTGTAAAGGTTTAGTGATGATGATGATGATAAAGGCTGTGTGTAAAGGTTTAGTGATGATGGTAAAGGCTGTGTGTAAAGGTTGAGTGATGATGATAAAGGCTGTGTGTAAAGGTTGAGTGATGATGATAAAGGCTGTGTGTAAAGGTTTAGTGATGGTGGTAAAGGCTGTGTGTAAAGGTTTAGTGATGGTAAAGGCTGTGTGTAAAGGTTGAGTGATGATGATAAAGGCTGTGTGTAAAGGTTGAGTGATGATGATAAAGGCTGTGTGTAAAGGTTTAGTGATGGTGATAAAGGCTGTGTGTAAAGGTTTAGTGATGGTGATAAAGGTTTAGTGATGGTGATAAAGGCTGTGTGTAAAGGTTTAGTGATGGTGATAAAGGTTTAGCGATGATGATGATAAAGGCTGTGTGTAAAGGTTTAGTGATGGTGATAAAGGTTTAGCGATGATGATGATAAAGGCTGTGTGTAAAGGTTTAGTAATGGTGATAAAGGCTGTGTGTAAAGGTTTAGTGATGGTGATAAAGGTTTAGTGATGGTGATAAAGGTTTAGCGATGATGATGATAAAGGCTGTGTGTAAAGGTTTAGTGATGCTGTTTTTCAGTGTTGTTTAACTTTTAAACTGTCCACATATTTTCGACAGGGTTGAGGTCAGGACTTTGAAAAGACCATTCCAAAAGCTCAATGCTGTCCTGCTTTATCCATTCCACTCCACTTGTTATGTGGGTTTGGGGTCACTATCTTGTTGGAACACCACAACTGTGTCCACGTTTCAGTCGTCTAGCTGATGGTTTCAGGTTCTGCTGAAGAACTCTGAGGTAGTCCTCACTCTATCCACTTTTTGCAGTGTAGCAGTTCCCCTGGCAGCAGAACATGGTGCTCCCACCACCATGTTTAACAGCTGGTACAGCATTCCTGGAGTTAAATGCCTGATCTTTACTCCTGCAATCATCTTTATCTCATCTGACCATAAAACGTTCCTCCAGAAGGTTTGTCTGGGTTCATGAACCCATGTGCTTCAGCTGCAAACTTGAAGGAGTGTTTTAGTGATGGAGTGTTTTTGAGGGAGTGTTCCAGCAGTTTCCAGTTCAAAGCAGGCCTGTTCCTCGCTGGTTCTTGTGTTCTCCTGACCATCTTTAACCACATTTTATGGCCACTGGAGACCACAGTAACTCCAGTGCAGAACCGACCAGGGTGGTGTTTGCTGTTTTCTAGCTTCCAGAAGCTTGAAGAGCTGCTGTAGAGCTGAACCCAGTGACGGTAAATGCAACATTAGCTTTGCTAAAATCAACAAAAGCCACGTCAGAAGTGTCTAGTTTGATCACCACCCCACCTCATCCTTCCCCAATCATCTCAAAAGTACTAGATGGAGCTCCACCACCATCATTCCAGAGTTCCACAGTTCCTCCACAGCTCCTCAATGCTGGGGGGCTTTATACCCCTCTAGCCCACGCCTGGCGTTAGGCAGCATGGAGCCAATAGGGTCATGATGTTTATCTGCTCCAGAGAGTCCTATTCTCTTGGCAGTAGTTTTTCTCTACTGGGACTAGACAAGCTGTGTGTGCATTTGCACATTTGTGTCGGCAATTTGATGCTTAACGAGGCAGCCATGCATTTTTACTATTATTTTTACTATTTTTACTTATTAATTTATTCCACGACTTTATTCATAACTGGCACAGTTCCAGCCTCACTCCCAGTGTTCCACTTCGCTGAATGCTGCATGTGAGTCAGCGCTGACGGACGTCTTTCTGGTCTGTTTGCTGCTTATTCCTAATGTCTCTTAGGAGAGACTGTGGCGTTCTCCTAGTGCTCAGTCAGTTACCTGGTCTGCAGGTGTGTTTGTGTGTGTGTGAGAGAGAGAGATAGGGAGGTAGAGAGATACAGAGACTGAGAGATTCAGCAGGTAAATGGTGGAAGTGGAGGCTTTGTAAGCTGCTGGCTCGTGTTCCTGCAGGTGAGTCTAAAGGCCCATCGATGGATCCTGGGATAGCAGCTTAGGGCAGCATTAAGAAGCAGTAGATAGAGTGATTGATCATATGACAGTCTGATTAATTTTAATATCCAGGATGGCATTGCTCGCTTGTATGGTTATGTTGACTGCTGTAACAGACATTTGGAGCTTAATGAACAGAAGATCCAGCAAGAACATTTAAAGGCCTTGAAGGTGTTGAATTTTTAACGAAGAGAGTCCGAACAGTCAGAACAGATCTTACCCTCATTGTTTTTCTTGTTTCCAGGGCGACCTGAGGGATCACATGGTTTCGGAGCTCCGCCTGGGCCACAGTCTGGACCTGTCGGACACCATGGTCCAGCAGAAACTGGACGAGATCCGAGAGCAGATAAAGCGGGAGATCCGGAAGGAGCTGAAGATAAAGGAGGGAGCTGAGAACCTGCGCAAAGTGACCACAGACAAGAAGAGGCTGGCGTACGTGGACAACATGCTGAAGAAATCCAATAAGAAGGTGGAGGAGCTGCACCAGGAGCTGCAGGAGCTGAACGCTCACATCGTGGTCAAAGATCCAGAGGAGCTCCTCTTAGGTAAAGGTTCAGCTCCCTGCCATTCAGTTCTCAGTGGGGTGTGTGCCTGTACCACCCGTTTCCATGGTTACACTACATCCATGTTCATGGTTACACTACATCCATTTCCATGGTTGCGCTACACCCATTTAAATGGTTACACTACATCCATTTCCATGGTTGCGCTACACCCATTTTTAAGGTTATGCTACACCTATTTTCAGGCTTACTGTACTCTCATTTCCATGGTCACTCTACTCCCATTTCCAGGCTTATGTACACCCATTTAAGTGGTTACGCTACACCTATTTCCATCATTGCGCTACACCCATTTCCAGGCTTACTGCACCCCTATTTAAATGTTTATGCTTCACTCATTTCCATGGTTACGCTACAACCATTTTTAGGGTTATGCTACACCCATTTCCAGGCTTACTGTACTCCCATTACCATGGTTGTGTTACTCCCATTTCCATGGTTGCGCTACACCCATTTCCAGACTTGCTGTACTCCTATTTAAATGGTTATGCTTCACTTGTTTCCATGGTTGCGCTACACCCTTTTTCTTAGTTAGTGCTGCACCTATTTCCAAGGTTATGTTATACACTCGTTTCTATAGTAATGCTACCCACGCTGTCCTGGTTACTCCACTCCCATTGTTGTGGTTGTGCTACACCTATTTCTAAGGTTACACTGCCACCATGTAACCATGTCAGTGCTACTCCCATTGTGACGGTTACACTACACCCCACACCCAGTTAAGGTTGTCATGAATATTCAACACCCATAGTAACTGTGAGTGTTTTCTGGCTACACTCATTTTATTGGTCATTTCCAGGGTTATGCTACACCCATTGAAATGGTTACGCTGCACCCTTTTGCAGGGCTCTGGTACAGCTTCAGGAAGTGGAAGGCTGAAGTCAGGGCTGCCTCAGTGCTGAGTAAGAGGAGAGAGGGCTGTTCTGGGGGCAGTATTGTAGTGTCATGGTGCTCCCATCCTTTAGGGATGGGAGTTTTCTCTAAACTCTTAAATGAATGAGCTGAATGGCTAATCGGGCGGCTGCTCAACTGCCAGTTGTTGGCCACACCAAAGATCTGCCTGCTGGGTAATTACACCTACCAGCCCTGCTTTCCTCCGCATCATCTACTGAACACTTTTCAGAGTCCCATCTGTAGAGGTCAGCTCTTTAAGACCGAAACCAAACACTTACTTCAGTCACTCTATTATTTTCGTACCATTTTTTAAATCAATTTTTCATTTTTCTCCATAATGTGAATCCAGCAGTTGCTGTTTGTACTATTGTATCAGAATTCCATGATAAACGGACCAATAGAAATGCTCCAAAAGGACCTGGAATAAAGTCCATTGAAAGTTAAGAAGAGTTTTTTTTTTCTTCTCCTATAATAAAAAAAGTGGAGATATGAGGTTTGTTCATTCAATTATTAATTGATTCATTTAGTCATTCATCCTTTTTAATGTTTGCGCTCCACCCATTTCCAGGCTTTTTAAAATGGTTACTCTACTCCTATTTCCATGGTTACACTACAACCATTTGTAGGGTTGTGCTACACCCACTTCCAGGCTTACTGTACTCCTATTTAAATGGTTATGCCTCACTCGTTTCCATGGTTATGCTACCCCCATTTCCGGGCTTATGTACACCCATTTAAATGGTTACTTTGCTCCCACTTCCATGGTTACGCTACACCAATTTTTAAGGTTATGCTACACCCATTTCCAGGCTTACTGTACTTCCATTTCCATGGTTGCGCTACACCCATTTCCAAGCTTACTGTACTCCTTACGCTACTCCCATTAGTATGGCTACACTATTCCCTTTTTCTTAGTTTGTGCTGCACCTATTTCCAAGGTAATGCTACACTCCTTTCTATAGTAATGCTACCCACGCTGTCCTGGTTACTCCGCTCCCATTGTTGTGGTTGTGCTACACCTATTTCTAAGGTTACACTGGTTGACTTGTGTTTAGTAGAGTCTAAACTTGGACGTATCTTTGAATTTTTTGTCTTTAGACTAGGTAAGGTTTTTCTTGGGTAAATGGTGAAGCTCTTTTGTACGTCTCTCTGGATACGAGTGTCTGCTAAATGCTGTAAATATAACTCTAATGTAAATTCATGTAATATGAATTAGTTCTCTCAGATGTTCGTTCCATTATTCATTCATTTATTTATCAATTAGTTTATTTATTCTCTACATCTGTACATACACCCTCCCAATGACTGACTAGGGTTCGACTTCTCAACCAGGTGAGCCCATCACTCTACACCAATTCTCCTACCTGTACAAATTAGAAAGGTGTGAAAAGTATTGACACTCATTCCTCAAGTAGAAGTGAGTGGAGATACGAGGTTTTAACAGACTTCTATAGAAGCTGAAGTATCAACCGAAGCTTTTTACTCCAGTAAAAGTGTAAAAGTACTGGTTTCAGAACCACTTCAAGTAGAAAAGTAAAAGTAATGGAAGGAAAACAAAGACTGAAAGCTTAGGCCGCGCCACAGGGGTCTATAGTGCACTACCCCCCCCCCCCCTCCCCAAAACCCCATTTCTCTAAAAGTCATAATGAGGAGAATGATCTATTAAAATGTTGATGTTAGGCAGTCTAAGAGTCTCTGTCTCTACTGATCTGGTAGCATTGTTAAATAAACCATATACTTCACCATGTGGGAGAGACTGAGGGCATCAGGACTGGGACAGGTCTGTGAGACCAAAAGAATAACCTTCTCGGTTCTCCTTATATGATAGAGCAGCTCTGTTTTCACTGGATGATCATACTGCCTTTTCTTTTATTTTGAAAGCTCATAATAACGGTGCTTTTATTAAATAACCTTTTCTGCATCCACCTGCTTCTTTGAGTTGGTTGTAAAGAGCTGAAGAACCCTTGAAGAACCTGCTTTTTAAGTCTGCAGTTCAGAGAATATTAGGAATGTGAGGAACAGTAGCTTAGAGTATCGTTGCTGTCGCACAAAAAAACTCATATCTCCAAACAGAAGCTTGACCGGAGACCGCGTCCAAACTCTGAACACACCACAAGACCCGTAGACACACCCACTCTACTTTTGAGAATCGATGCAGTACTTAAATACCAAAAATCACCGTACTTCAATATATCAGTATTTTCTTACACGCCTACTGAGGATGCAGAAGTGTTTAGGTTTTATACACGCTATTGACAAAAGTATTGGGACACCTACAGGAGCTTTTATGAGATCACATTCTAAACCCATAGGCATTATTAATGTGGAGCTGGTCCTCCTTTGCTCTAAGCTCTACCAGCAGCAGCAGGTCTGGAGCTCTGCTGCAGTTACTGAGTCAGTTGGAGGCTTTTCTGCACTCTGCTCTGAGCTCAGCACTCGGCCCTGAACCCGCTCTGTAATTTTATGTGGTCTGACAGACACTCGGTGGACACTGAGCTGCTCTCTGTGAGCTGTTCCTCCTAAACTCTTCCACTGTTCAATAATAACACCACTCACAGCTGATGGAGGAAGATCTAGGAGGGAGGAGATTTCTCCAGCTGACTTGTTGCTGTTGGTGCAGCGGTGTCTCCTATTACATACAGAACCACACTGGAGTTCAGTGAGCTCTTCAGAACCTCCCGTTCTTTCACTGATGTGTGGAAGAAAGACAGACTGCAGGACTAGAGGCTGGATTTATACACCTGTGGCTGAATTCAGCGATTAAGAGAAGTGTCCCAATACTTTTGTCCATTTAGTGTAAGTTCATGGACCTGCTTTTGAACAGTGAGGGGGCGTGTAGGCGGACTGTCGTGGTTGATGGCTGGAGTCTCGTGTCCGCGCTGGTTTCTCCGGCTGAGCGGAGAGCGCTGCTGAAGGCCTCCGTGCAGAGAGGAGTTTTGTTTGGTGACTCAGCAGGACAGGAATGTCCCGGAGTGTCACACCACTGCCTGTGCTCTGTGCTGCTGTTGTCCTCTCTGACCTGAGGTCAGTAGGAGAGCTTTACACTCCACAGCTCTGCTCAGTGAGCGAAGTAGCGGAGGGTCCTGAGTAGAGCCATAACATTAAATCCACAAGTCTAATATTGTGTAGCTCCTGCTTGTGCCACCAAACCAGCTCGGACCCCTCAAGGCATGAACTCTGGAAGACCTCTGAAGGTCTCCTGTGGTATCTGGACACCTTCATATGTTAGCTAGTTGTGAGGTGGGCGGGGCCTCCATGAGCATTAATGTGCCATGACCCTGTCACCAGTTGTCCTTGAGCTGGTTGCCCTTCCTTGGAGCACTTTTGGTAGGTACTGACCACTGCATACCGGGAGAGAACATCACAGTTTGGTTCTTGTCAATTTGTTTTAGATTCTTACGTTTGTCCATTTTTCCATCTTTATCACCTCCAAGAACTGACCGTTCGCTCACTGCCTGATACACTATAAGGTCCAAAGTATTGGGACAGCTGCTCATTCATTGTTTCTTCTGAAATCAAGGGTTTTAAAAAGAGTTTTGTTGGAGTAACTGTCTCTACTGTCCAGGAAGTGCATTGAGCATTGCTTCTCCAAAAGGTCAGGACGTTGGACGATTGATCACCACCCCACCTCATCATTTACATTTACATTTACGGCATTTGGCTGACGCTCTTATCCAGAGCGACTTACAAGGTAACTCGTATTAAAGAGGAGGGCCAATGTAGTGTTAGGAGTCTTGCCCAAGGACTCTTATTGATGTAGTGCAGCACAATCACCCAGACCAGGAATCAAACCCTGGTCTCCAACATGGTGTAATAGCTTACTGGCAGCTAGTGGTATTATCTGTTGTGCCACACCAACCACCATCCCCATCATCCCCAACTCCTCTCATCCCAAAAGTACTGGATGGAGCTCCTCCACCATCATTCCAGAGAACACAGTTCTTCCACTGCTCCACAGCTCCTCAATGCTGGGGGGCTTTATACCCCTCTAGCCCACGCCTGGCATTATTAGGCAGCATGGAGCCAATAGGGTCATGATGTTGATCTGCTCCAGAGAGTCCTATTCTGTTGGCAGTACTTCTTCTCTACAGGGACTAGACAAGCTGTGTGTGCATTTGCACATCTGTGTCAGCAATGGGTACAGCTTAAAGTAGCTGAATGCATTCATTAGAAGAGGTGTCCACAAACATTTGGACAGGTGTCACTGGAACTAGATTGTCCGTTTGTTTTCGGGTCACCTGGCAGTGGTTGTAATGTTATGGCTGGATGTAGATGTGCTGGCTGAGCTGCAGGTTGGCTGCTGTAGTGATGGAGACTGGCGCTGGTGCTGCTCTGGGACTTTGATCTGATTACAGGTGAAGAATTAGAAAGAGATTGGATGTGTCTGTAATTGCTGTAGTGAGAAATTGTGCTATCGGAAGACGTCTAACAGGTTTGTCGTGTGTGTGTGTGTGTGTGTGTGTGTGTGTGTGTGTGTATGGTAGTTCTCTGTGTTGCGTGTCTATTTCTAGTCTGGACATGACTAGGTGAGCTCATCTGCCAGAGCTGTGGTTTAGCCCTGATCTGCTCAGAGCTTTTGTTTTTTAATCTGATCTCCCCACAGGCACAAAACGGAGGTAAACACACTCTGACTAACGAGCACTTTTATAAAACCAGCATTTTTTATTTATTATTTTATTTTTATTGATAAAAGAAATATATATGTATTTATTATATTAAATCAATACAGTCACTATGAATTTTCCTCCATGTTGTGACTATTGAATTTATATATACATATATATATAATTTCTTTTTATCTCTGATATCAAAAATACAGTCATTTTTACCAGAACATTATGACTGGTTCAGAATCAACCCAGTCCGAGATGTCGCAGATGCCACGTGACCGGGTTTACTGCACGTCTAAATAAGCGAGCACACCAGTCGGTTGTAGCAGAGAGCAAAACCAGCACCAGGGGCAAAGGATGCGGTTTCACCAACGTCCAAAAGGGCATGAACACATGGTACAAAAGGCATAGAGCAATTAGCACGCCACTGTGGACCACTACCTACTGCAGTTCATGCCATGATCCCTCACTAGCATCATCCGAGTAGCAGTCTTCATCACTGTGTTCATCGTTAGAACATCTCCAAAGTTCTCCTCATGGAGTCTAGTATTATTTAGAGTTCTCCTCAGATCAACACCTGGTTTGGTGGTAAATCAGGGCTTAATGATGGTGAATCAGGTGAGCTGCTGCTGCTGCTGCTGCTGCTGCTGCTGATGGAGTTGAACACATCCTCCACGCTGTGCTGGCTGGACTGGGGGGCGTCCTGGAGGAACCGAGCTCTGTTCTTCAGACTAGCTCACCGACAAGATCTCACTACTTTCTTTCTTCAGAATGAGAAGCTCTTGTTTCTCCTTTTTACTGGATTCATGTTCAGCTGCTTTATCTGTTCTGATGAGATCTGGAGTTAAATATCCAGCTTTGTTAAATGTCTCAGGGTGTAAACTCTGCAGTTTCTCTCTCAGACCACTGTAGACCCTCTTTTGCACCCATATGATCCTTTCCTCATCCTCATTATTGTTTTGTCTGCTGTTTTGATTTTCCCAGAATGCCCTCTGACGCCGGACACCCCCAGCAGTGAAGGCCGAACGTGCACCGGCGGGAGCCGACTGGCAGCGCTGAAGAAGCAGATCGACATCGAGCTGAAAGTCAAACAGGGAGCAGAAAACATGATCCACATGTACTCCAACGGCTCCTCAAAGGTACCCCCCCCATCCAGCCTCATCCACAATCCAGCATTTATAGAACATAAAGTTTCACTCATCATCGTTTTATTTTAAATAAAAAAAATAAGGATATTAGAGAGCTGATCCCGCTTTTGTTGGAGTAACTGTCTCTACTGTCCAGAGAAGAAGACTTTCTACTAGATTTTTCAACTCATCCCAAAAGTACTGGATGGAGCTCCACCACCATCATTCCAGAGAACACAGTTCCTCCACTGCTCCACAGCTCCTCAATGCTGGGGGGCTTTATACCCCTCTAGTCCACGCCTGGCATTAGGCAGCATGGAGTCAATAGGGTCATGATGTTGATCTGCTTCAGAGAGTCCTATTCTATTGGCAGTACTTCTTCTCTACAGGGACTAGACAAGCTGTGTGTGTGCATTTGCAAGTAGCTGAAAGCATTCATTAGAAGGGGTGTCCGCAAACATTTGGACATATAATGTAAGTCATTTGGGGAGCATTGGGGATCCCCACCTGGACCACTGACTCTGTTTATTCTGATGTCATGTAGGGTCACGGTTACGGCTCAGGAGTCTGAGGATGTGGTGAATGAAGCTTCAGTTCAGACTGGAGAGGTTAGCTCACATGAATGGCCTTGACTGTGAGCTTCTCCCTCAGACTGATTACACTATCTCTCTCACACACACCCGCACACACACACACACACACACACACACCCGCACACACACACACGCACACACACGCACACAACCATGTGAGCATATGGATAGCTAATATGCCAGGTACTAAGAGATGTGTGTGTGTGTGTGTCTGAGATGTCAACAAGGGGCTGATGTCAACCAGGTAATTATGGGGAAACAGAGGCCTTTTCTCACACACACACACACACACACACACACACACAAACACACACACACACACACACACACACACACACACACACACACTCTCTCTCTCTCTTTCTCTCTCACACACACACACACACCGGCAGCCGGTAACAGCCTGAGGTATTTCAGTGGAATTTTGTTTACTCGTCCTCGTTCTGTTCACACCGGGGTGATTCAGTTCAGGTCTCCCCTGAAAAGTCTGTCGTCATCTGATTAAGCTAAATAACCGGTACCAGAACCAGAACCCGAGTCCAGAGAGCAGTTCCTAAAATCGCAGGTCTATTATCTATTATTAGATGTTGTTAGATTTGACCATATGTCCTGTTTTCTGTATCATGTTTGACCTGTTTTATTAAAGAAAAAGCCGCTCACTGTGGTTTTACTGCACATCACGTCTAACGCCACCCCTGACCAGGAGCAGGACGGATTACGAAACTCACAATTTAGATTGTGAAACTGCACAGTTTTTATCTCACAAATTGGATCATTAGTGCATTGGCCAAAAAGATATTGTATTACTATAAAACAATGTGTATCACTATTGTCTATAATAATAATAATTATAGTAATAATGACATTTAGGCATATCAGACAATACAGTAAATGGACATACCCTTCTAATGACTGCATTCAGCTACTTTAAGCTGTACCCATTGCTGACACAGATGTGCAAATGCACACACACAGCTTGTCTAGTCCCTGTAGAGAAGAAGTACTGCCAATAGATTAGGACTCTCTGGAGCAGATCATCATCATGAACCTAGTGGCTCCATGCTGCCTAATAATGTCAGGCGTGGGCTAGAGGGGTATAAAGCCCCCCAGTCTTGAGGAGCTGTGGAGCAGTGGAAGAACTGTGTTCTCTGGAATGATGGTGGAGGAGCTCCATCCAGTACTTTTAGGATGAGTTGGGGAGTTGGGAATGATGAGGTGGGGTGGTGATCATCATCATTCAACATCCTGACCTTACTAACGCTCTTTTGGTGGAATGCAATCAAATCCTCACAGCAATGCTCCTCCTCCAAAATCTAGTAGAAAGTCTTCTTCTCTGGACAGTAGAGACAGTGACTCCAACAACTTTTTTTTTTTTTTTTTTTTTTAAATATCCTAGATTTCAGTACAGTGAATGTGCACGTGTCCCAATACTTTTGTCCATAAGTGTCTATCTGAATGTGCAGTGAAATCCAGTATGGGGTTTCTGCAGCCATGCACACCATCTGTATGTCCATGTAACCCATGGATCATACGTTTAACGTCGCTGAGCGATTTTCAGGATCGGCTAAGTTGGAGGAATATCAACTGATGGATTATTTGGGCTGAAGGTCAGCTGATCCCGTGACAGCAGATCAGTCTAGTCTCTAATCTTGTTCCACACTGTTCCTTACATCACCACCCCTAACTGTAAGAAATCTGCAGCATCACTGTAACGCACAGCTGTCCGGTGCAGTGTCCGTGCCTGAACTCCAGGGCTTTTCCTGTTTAACCGCTTCGTTCGTTTGTCTGTGCAGGACCGTAAGCTGTTGGCCACGGCGCAGCAGATGCTGCAGGACAGTAAGATGAAGATTGAGTTCATCAGGATGCAGATCCTAAAAGCCAGCCAGAGCCACGAGCTGAGCTTTGACAACAACGACGTCATTGGTAACGTCACTCTACACTCTCACAGCTGCGTCCTCATTATTGTAGTCGGATCAGCGTGTGATCAGGGAAGGTTTCAGTAGAACTACACGTATTATAGACGCCCTTCGTGTGCACAGCAGGTACCCTACCCCCCTAAAAGGGCATGAAGGAATTGAGTAACGCTTGCTCGAGGCACTGATGATGTCACACAGGCCCATAACTGTCTGGCTGCACTGTCTGGTTGACATCACAGTGGCCCATTAGTAATGGGCTGCATGGATGTCACAATAGCTTGCCAGTGACGGACTGCACTAGTGACAGGACAGTGGCTCAGAAATGATTGGTAGCACTAATGATGTCACAAGGGCCCATAAGTGAATAGCTGTTCTGATGACATCACAGTGGCCCATATGTGTCTTGCTGTATTGATTAAGACACAATAGCCTGAATGTGAATGTTTGCACTGATGACATCACAAAAGCTGATAATTGGCTTGCTGCACTGATGACCTCACAATGGCCTATAAGTGACGGGTGGCACTGAGGACATCATAAGAGCCTGTAAGTTACTGGCTGTACTGATGACATCATAAGAGCCTATAAGTGACGGGCAGCACTGATGACATCATAAGAGCCTATAAGTGACGGGCAGCACTGATGATATCATAAGAGCCTATAAGTTACTTTGATACTGATGACCTCACAATGGCCCATAAGTTAATGGTTGTACTGATGTCATCAGTGCTGCCCGTCACTTATAGGCTCTTATGATGTCATCAGTGCTGCCCGTCACTTATAGGCTCTTATAATGTCATCATAAGAGCCTATAAGTTACTGGTTGTACTGATGTCACCACAATGGCCTATAAGTGACGGCCAGCACTGATGACATCATAAGAGCCTATAAGTTACTGGTTGTACTGATGTCACCACAGTGGCCCATATGTTACTGGTTGTACTGATGACATCATAAGAGCCTGTAAGTTACTGGTTGTATTGATGACATCATAAGAGCCTATAAGTTACTGGTTGTATTGATGACATCATAAGAGCCTATAAGTTACTGGTTGTACTGAGGTCACCACAATGGCCCATAACAATAAGCGAAAGGCCCACAGGTTCATGGTTTGGTTTGGGGCACAGTTCAGCCTGGACATTTTATTGGAAATATTGTTAAAAACAATACAAATAAAATAAAAAATAAAGTATATATTTTAGATGTAAATTCAGATTTACCAAATTTACATCATTGTAAACATGACTGTATCTTTTCTTATTATATTCAATAAAATAAATAAACAGTGACCTTGGATTTATTTGAAAAGAGCTGTGGTTCCTCCATGATTTATCCAGTATAAATGTTCTGCTCTGTTCTAATCTGGTTCCACTTGCTGAAAGGAACCCGTGCATAGCTAAATAGGCCGTAATGTGTGTGTAATAGTGAGTGTGTGTGTGTGTGATCTGTTGCAGCTAAACCCATCATTAGTCCTTTGGACCTGCGGGTGGAGGAGCTGTGCCATCACGCTCGGATCGAGCACGCTGTGGCTGAGGGGGCCAAAAACGTCATGAAGCTGCTGGGCTCGGGAAAACTGACTGAGAAAAAAACTCACTCTGAGGCACGGCTACTGTCTACCCTAACCCCCCCCCTCCCACACACACACACACACACACACACATATGCACTCACACAGAGCACCTGTATATATGTGTGTGTGTGTGTGTGTGTATAATAATATAGAATTCATAACAGAATTCCCTGGCTATATTTATATAATAATATCACAGCAAAACAAATAATATGCTCAGATTCAGAAGTCATGGAGAAATTTGAGATTTCATGATCCATTGCATAGCAGTGAAATCCAGTCTGCTCTCCTGTTGTTCTGTGTTGTTGCCCTTGTCTGATAAATTAATGCACATTAATTAATTTATTTTAATTAAATATTTTTTAATGACATTTAAAATGATCTGATATTAAAATATCTGGATTGTGGGTTTTAGTCATGTGACTGGACAGGTGCTTCATATTTTCCAACATTACACCTTAGCCCTACTGTGGCAGCACAGAGAGTTGTTTCGGAAGGTTAATGAACTGCTGCTTTGCTGTGTGTGTGTGTGTGTGTGTGTGTGTGTGTGTGTGTGTGTGTGTGTGTGTGTGTGTGTGTGTGTGTGTGTGTGTGTGTGTGTGTGTGATTCAGGCCCAGGCTCGGTTTAATGAGTCCAGTCAGAAGTTGGACCTGCTGAAGTATTCTCTGGAGCAGCGGCTCAGTGAGCTCCCTAAACACCACCCGAAGAGCAGCATCATCATGGAGGAGCTATCGCTAATGTCCTCTCCTGCCCTCAGCCCCCGCAACAGCCTCATCTCCACTCAGAATTCATACAGTACAGTGGCTAAACCCGCCGCGCTCACAGGTACACACTCATGTCCATTCAGAATCCGTATAGTACAGTGCAACCCACCGTACCCGTACGCACCCCTGTACCCATCCATACCTAGGGTGGGTCAGAGTATGGATGGGTAAGGTATACCCATTCCCATACCCACACCCATATGCACCAACACCAATCCATACATAACCCATGAACGTTCTCTCTCCCCCACCCTCCCCCCCCAAATACCCACAACCGTACTCGCCCATTAACATGCACAACCCCCCCCTTATCCACCCATTTTTTCTGAAAGACCATCTGTGATTATGTGTAAAAGAGCAGTTTACTCCTCCAGGGACGTTAGATGTTCGGCTGATGGGCTGCCAGGACCTGCTGGAGGACGTGCCAGGCCGCTCAAAGGCCACCACGTTGACCCTGCCGGGCTGGAGCCCCAGCGACACTCGCTCCTCTTTCATGAGTCGCGGGAGCCGCAGTCGAGCAGCCAGCATCCGAAATCTCTCCAAAACAGACGACCTGTCCAGTTCAGTGGCTTCTAATACTCACAGATAGCTCCAATTTAATGTATACTTTATTTTTATTAATGGTGTGTTTATCTGGATCTCTCTGTGTGTGTGTGTGTGTGTGTGTGTGTGTGTGTGTGGTTTCTTCTCAGATGAGATCAGTGCTGTGTTAAAGCTGGATAACACAGTGGTGGGACAGACCAGCTGGAAACCCGTCAGTAATCAGTCGTGGGATCAGAAGTTTACGCTGGAGCTCGACCGGGTAAAACACCTCACTCATCACACAGTAGAAGTAGCTGTGGAGTTCAACTGCACGTAGTTGTGTTTAGTCGGAGCAGCATTTCAGTGCGTTAAACATCCTTCATTTTAAAGCTTTTAGCTTTTTTGGATTTTTTGGATTTTTGCTTTTTCATTTTTTTGTGTTTCATTTTTTTTCTTCTTCTTTTGATCAGCACCCTTATTCTCTCCGCTTCTTTACAAACAAGGTTTCTGAACTTTCTACATTTTAAAGGATGTAGTCTGTTTAACTCTAAGGAAAAAAGAGGTGTTGGAAAATAAGTGAACTTGAGGGGAATACATATAGTTTAGTAGAATATATATGTTATATATTATATATTCTTTAGACAACACAAGACAACCTTATTTACCATTAGCGACGAACACAGTTGGAATTTGGATTCTGCTTTTATCCCATCCGTGCAGTGAAGACAGACATACACACTAGGGATGCAGGGAAGCGATCTGGCTTTTTTTAATTCCGATACGATACATAAACTTTGCATATCTGTCGATACCCGATACCAATCAGATACTATTGCTGAAGTAATAAACCGTATACCTCACCATGTGGGAGAGACTTGAGGCATCAGGATTGACTTAATCATTACTTTACTAACTTTGTAAAACAACATTTAACAAATTAACACATTGTTATTAAAATAAACAATGATGCAGAACACAGCATTCAAATTCAAAATAAAAAAGGAGTTAAAATATATTAAAATATATCAAAATGTATCAGCCAAAACTGAAAATATGTAGCTTCACTTTGTCAAACATACAAATAAATATTTAGTGTAAACAGTAATTCAAAATAAAGTCTAGCAGCTGAACCTGAGAATCAATAAGTAACTTGGTCAAACATACAAACAGCAATCAGAAACCTGTAGTTCAGCCTCGCACCAACCAATTAAAGTATAAGGATCGGTTCCATGGATCGGCCTAATTATCCGATACCCGATGCAGCTAATTTAGTTAATATCGTGTATATAATGTGTGTGTGTGTGTGGTAATGTGTGTGTGTGTGTGTGTGTGTGTGTCCTGTAGTCCCGGGAGTTGGAGATTTCGGTGTACTGGCGGGACTGGCGTTCTCTCTGTGCTGTGAAGTTTCTGAGACTGGAGGATTTTCTGGATAATCAGCGCCACGGGATGTGTCTGTACCTGGAGCCGCAGGGCACTCTGTTCGCCGAGGTACACACTCCTCACACTGCTGCTCACACTGCTGCCTTTAACACACCACTGCATTTCTACACAGAGAGAGTGAGTGAGAGAGAGAGAGAGAGAGAGAGAGATAATTACACCTGGCATACAGTTCATACACTGTAAGGACAAAAGTATTGGGACGCCTGCTCATTCATTGCTTCTTCTGAAATCAAAGGTATTAAATAGAGTTGATCCAGCTTCTGTTGGAGTAACTGTCTCTACTGTCCAGAGAAGAAGACTTACTACTAGATTCTGGAGAATGAGCATTGCTGTGAGCATTTGATTGAGATGGTGATCCTCCATCTTTCTGACCTCACGTGCCATCTTTTAACTGAACACACAGTTCTTCCACACAGTGTCTCACAGCTCCTCAATGCCGGGGGGCTGTATACCCCTCTAGCCCACACCTGCCATTAGGCAGCTTGGAGCCAATAGGGTCATGCTGATCTGCTCATGTTGAGTCCTATTCTATTGGCAGTATTTGGACATACATATAGTGTATATTGCCATATTTGTCCACGCAAGGTTTTGGGTTCTTCATGTGAAAGCGATTCTCTCGCCAACAAAGAAAAGTGTGGGCTTTGGGTAAAGTGAGGGTTCTGTGTGTTCCAGGTTACGTTCTTCAATCCTGTGATTGAGAGAAGAACCAAACTCCAAAGACAAAAGAAGATCTTTTCAAAACAGCAAGGTAAGAGCACCTGTCCAACCCCCTGAGAGCTGGTCTGAAAATAGCACTGGTGGTGGTGGTGATGATGATGAAGGTGATGATGATGATGATGATGTTGGGAATGTGTGTATGTGTAGGGAAGACGTTCCTCAGAGCACCTCAGATGAACATTAACATCGCCACCTGGGGCCGGCTGGTGCGCAGGGCGATTCCCTCCGTCAGTAACTCCACCCTCAGCCCACAGCAGGGGGCAGAGCTCACAGCAGAATCAGGACGGAGCCCACACCCAAATACACACACTCTCAGCAGGTACTCACACACACACACACACACACACACACACATACACACACATTTTTGCTTCTGTGCTTCCTGTCCTACTGTCATGGAGTGTAATTCACTTTAACTCCACTGCAGTAAATACAAATCACGTTGAGCGCCCCCTCATGGACAGTTGTGCACGTGTATTTCTGGACAGTCTGAGACCTCCAGAAGCATGTGGACTGAGGCGGTTGAGTAACACTACAGGAGTTTACACTAATATGACTCTATGGGTTCTGCAGCGTTACACAGCAGTTCTGGAGAGAGGTTCTCCTCCTGCAGCTCCACCACCAAACCTCCATATAGTGCAGTAGCAGCAGCAGCGTTCCGGCCCAGAGTGGGAATGACGGAGACGCCGTTCTCCCTGTTCAGTTCAGTCAGTGGAGCATCAGTATGATCCTGAAGCTGCTGATTTGAGATAGAAATGCTGCAGAATGATGCTTAAAAGCGAGGCTTGCTCAATGTCTGGAGGTACGAGGCTAATGTAGCTAACAAATAACCAGTTAGCATAGTGCTAACTGCATGCTGCATAAATCATCTCACACTGGAGGTGGAGGTGTTGCGTACTCTCTGATAGGATGGATCACGTGGTTTCTGAGACTGTAGGTCTGGAGAATGGAGCAGCACAGTGTGGTGTGTGGTTGTTTACAGTATTAATAAGAGGTTGAATGGTTCTGTGTTGAATCTCCGTAGTGACCCGACGGTGACCAAGCTGGACTTTGACAAAGACCGAACTCCTGGAACTAAACATTACTCACTGGTCAGCATCAGAGAAACGCTGCCGGAGGAGAAGATCCCCAGCAAAGAACAGGTCCAGGTAAAGTCAGAGCTTACTCTAGGTCCGGGGGTTCCCGAACTGTGGGTCAGTGTGTGGATGAGTGGGTAGTAAGGAAGCTGCATCAGGTCATATTTATTTATATATATATTTATTTATATATTTATTTATTTTCTTGTATGAGAGCAGAGCAAAATTAAACATGGTGGTTTCTCACAGACAGACACTTCAGTTATGAGGCTCTATACACAGAGAGGAGAATATAGAGTTAGGAGTCTTACCAAAGGGCTCTTGTTGATGTAGAGTGGTGGACTTACACCAGCCACTGCCACTAGATGTACAGGAACTTAGAATATGCTCCTGCTGGTCTGCGCTGCTCCGGCTAAGATAAGATCATCCTTTTTTAGTCCCACAGTGGGGAAATTCAGTGTCACAGCAGCAAAGGGATAACTTAGATAAATGATCAATATGTACACAATATAACCACTAGTAAAAAGTAAAAAAAAACTCAGAGGAAAAACAAAATTATTTACAGATTATTTACAGATAATTGCAAATTGACCCTTAATTGCACATGTGGACATTGGGGTGGGAAAAATATTGCAGATTGCACATTGTATTGTTAAAACACAAGCTCACTCTTTAAAGAACCAGTTCAAACCTGGATCAGATCAGAATTAATAAGACAGAGTGTCTTATGGTGTATATGTTATTAATTCTGATCTGATTCAGGTTTGAACCCGGTTTGTAAGTGTGTGTGTGTGTGTGTGTGTATGTGTGTGTATGTGTGTGTGTGTGTATATATATATATATATATATATATATATATATATATATATACTTGAAAGGCTCTGAACCCTTGCTCTAGATATACACATTGGTAGTTATCACACTGATCATACTCTCACAGTCAGTGGTGATGGTCTTGACTCCAAGCCCAGACCTGTAGAGGAATATAAACAGAGGAAGCTCTACAGCAGATCTGCAGCAGAGGCCTTGTTCATGCTCCCTGTGTGCTCGGCTAGCAGACAGATAGCAGCCATCCTCGTCCACCTAGTGTAAACAGCTGACCTAATGCTTCTGGAAGATCAAAGCTGCTGCAGTTCCACCTTAAATGGAAATCTCTGTCTGCAGGACGCTCTGAGCTCCTTCGACTTCCTGAACGACAGGAACAGCCTGGGAGTGAAACCTGACCTCAAAGACGTCAAGCAGCACCAGATCCAGTCCCCGGGTTTAGAGCTCATAGCCGTGCCAAAAAACACGGACACAAGGTGAGTTACGGGGATTCTCCGAGAATTAGGCTGGAATCCTGTGGGTTGGAAAATGGGGCAGTGGTGCTCAGCGGTTAGAGCTCCTGGCTGTTGATGACAGGGTTGTGGGTTCTATACCCAGGCTCGGCAAGCTGCCACTGTTGGGCCCTTGAGCAAGGTCCTTCACCCCCTCTGCTCCCTCTCTGCCCCTAGTTTACTAGTGTGCGTGTGTGTGTGTGTGTTCATTAATATTACAATATTACAATTATATAGTCTATTTATATTGTACAGTTCTTGTAAGTAAAAATAAAATGATTAATATTATATAAATCATAATAATTAAGTTATTAATAATAAATTATTTTCCCCAGCGGCTCCATTAGTCTTTCTATATAGGCTTATTTACACTAGCGGTGTTTTTTATGTATTAATGGGAAGTGGGCGTGGCCTAAACCTAAAGTTTATATTCAGCCTTTAATTAATCTCTGTTTCATTAAGAGAGATATTTTTGGAGCCTGCAGCAGAGCTCTGCTCCACAGTCGTCCTGAAAAAAACCTCCTGAAAGTCCGAACCAAGGTCCGAACCAAGGTTCAGTATGTTTGGGTTTGGTCCGGTTAGTTTTGGTACGGTAAAGAACTTTGCTGCGTCCTCTCGCCATCACCCACGTGGGATGCGTCTGCCTATACACTGATTGGTTTGTAGAGGGGCGACTTACCTTTCCTGGTGTCGAGCCGAACCATCCAAAAATATCTGCAACCCGACCCAGCCAGTTCAGTCGATCCATTCAGATGAATTTTGGTCCAATTTTGGACCCTTAAACACACCTACCCATCAAACCCTGGAGGATATGCAGTCAGACAGTGAATAGAGCGCCCCCTACTGGTGCCTGTGTTTGGATCCGTTGATATGTGTATTTTGTTTCCAATAGTGAATTTGGTTGATCTCTAATTTACACACTTGATGATGTATCGACCTCTAGGGAAGAGGAGGAGGATGAGGAGGAGGAGGAAGAGGAGCAGTTTCACTTCAGCCTCAGAGATTTTAAGTGTGTTGCAGTTTTGGGCCGGGGTCATTTTGGGAAGGTAAGTCTGATTTGCACTGATGTGAACAATGTGTGTGTGTGTGTGTGTGTGTGTGTGTGTTCTGCAGCAGCTGTAATTACCTGTGTGTGTACTCAGGTGTTACTGGCGGAATACAGCAGCACGGGAGAGATGTTTGCCATCAAGGCTCTAAAGAAGGGAGACATTGTCGCTCGGGATGAAGTGGACAGGTATGATGGACCACCTGTTTTTTAAACCAAAATAATTTACAGATAATAATAATAATAATAATAATAATAATAATAGAACTACCATTAATGTGTTATTTATTACCAGTAGTGATGACAATATATTGACAAAAGTATTGGGACATCCGCTCATTCCTCGTTTCTTCTGAATTTCTTCAAGGGTATTAAAAAGTGTTGATCCTGCTTTTGATGAAGTAACTGTCCCTACTGTCCATAGAAGACTGGGTCAATTAGATAGCACTGCTGTAAGGATTTGATTGCATTCAGTGACAAAAGCATTAGTGAGGTCAAGATGTCGGATGATGATCACCACCCCACCTCATCCTTAACTCCCTAAGCTCAATGCTGGGGGGCTTTATAACCCTCTAGCCCACGCCTGGCATTATTAGGCAGCATGGAGCCACTAGGTTCATGATGATGATCTGCTCCAGAGAGTCCTAATCTATTGGCAGTACTTCTTCTCTACAGGGACTAGACCAGCTGTGTGTGTGCATTTGCACATTGGTGTCAGCAATGGCTGCAGCTTAAAGTAGCAGAATGCATTCATTAGACGGGGTGTCCACAAACATTTGGACATGTAGTGTATAAAATATTTATATATTTACTGTTACATAAAAACATCTCAATTTTTTACTTTTTTTCTTACATAATGTAAATCTGACAGTTGCTCGTTATCCTGTATCAGAATTCCATGAGGAACGGACCAATAGAAACGCTCCAAAATGACCTGGAATAAAGAAATGTTTTTCATTATTATTAATTTTATTGAAAGTTCAGAAGATTATAGTTTGGTAAAAATACAGTTACTTCTTCAAAAGTTAGCTCTTTGGAATTAGATATGTTTTTGAATAGATTAATACAGTGTGGTCTGATCATCGTCACAGTCCCAGTTATAGACAAACATAGTCTAACCAAACTAATAACACCAACACACTGTAGTACAGTTGTACTGATTGTGTATTTTTATTGAGCACACAGCAGAAACATCAACAGTGCAGGCTAGAAAAAGTTAGTGAACCATGTTAATGACTTCTCTCAGAAGGTTTTTCAGTTTAGGAGATTAGATTGGAAGTGTGGGTTTGCTTTGCTCGTTAAATAAAGGCTCACAAACCCTGATTACTGACATATCTGCTCTCCTCAACAATGATTGGTTAGTGTGAACCGCAGCAAACTTCGTCTCAGCTGTGAAGCATGGTGGAGGGAGCATCATGGTTTGTGTGTAGATCAGTCCACACTTAAACAAATTGTCTAGTTGCTGCTCCAGTTTGATGTGTGTGTGTGTGTGTGTGTGTGTGTGTGTGTGTGTGTGTGTGTGTGTGTGTTTGGTGTGTGTTCCCCAGTCTCATGTGTGAGAAGAGGATTTTTGAGACGGTGAACAGCGTCCGCCACCCGTTCCTGGTGAACCTGTTCGCCTGCTTCCAGACCAAAGAGCATGTGTGTTTTGTGATGGAGTACGCAGCAGGGGGTGACCTGATGATGCACATACACACCGACGTGTTCTCAGAACCACGCGCCACGTAAGTCCATAGGAGCCGTTGCGATGTCAGTCAGTCACATTTCCACATTTGCTTCACTGTTTACTGAAGAAGAACCTCAGCTAGTTCAAATAGACTAAAATTCAGAGCTCCTCTAATCTTAGACTCTACTAAACACAAGTCAAAATAGAGACCATAGTACTCTACTCTACACCCAAGTCCTCTCAGAAGAGGAGGGTCTTCAGTCTGGGTCTCGTGCAGCTGCATGTTGGATAAGTTGCAGGGGTCCACAGTAGTTACAGGCCCAGTCCACTAACGAACACCACTAACGCCACATCTTGAAGCCCCTCCTCTTCCAAGAGTCCTGAATGTAGAGTGTGTGGAGGACTGTCTCCAGACTCACGTCTGTATTTAGTAGAGTCTAAGATTAGAGGATCTTCTACAGCCTTAAACTGTCCCCCGTCTGTTTGATATCCTCGCATCCATATCCTTGCAGTAAATCCTTGAATTTATAAGGTATGCTGACTCTTACCCCCGAGCACAGGGGCTAACTGCAGGCTGTACTGACAACACTACCCCATCCCTCCCTCGCTCACTCATCGCAGCATATCCAGGGTTCTGGTTCGATTGATTTGATTTGCTTCATCTCTTTTTTTGGATTTTGTGTCCTCTGACAGGTTCTACGCAGCTTGTGTCGTCTTGGGGTTGCAGTTTTTACACGAACATAAGATTGTGTACAGGTAAGAAGACCTAAAGAATGATGTGCGCCTGTTTTGAGGCCGGAGTTTTTGTTTTCAGTAAAGGTGAATGTGAATGTAGGCGTGTATCTGATTACACTGAACCTGAACCTGCAGAGACCTGAAGCTGGATAACCTGCTGCTGGACACAGAGGGCTACGTTAAAATCGCTGATTTTGGACTTTGTAAAGAAGGTAAAAATTGTGTATCTATTATTTGTATATATTTGACTCCCTTTTTGTAGTTTTAACTCATTATTACATTACTAGCATGCACTATTATCTAAATGTTTGTGGACACCCCTTCTAATGAATGCGTTCAGCTACTTTAAGCTGTACCCATTGCTGACACAGATGTGCAAATGCACACACAGCTTGTCTAGTCCCTGTAGAGAAGAAGTACTGCCAATAGAATAGGACTCTCTGGAGCAGATCAACATCATGACCCTATTGGCTCCATGCTGCCTAATGCCAGGCATGGGCTAGAGGGGTATAAAGCCCCCCAGCATTGAGGAGCTGTGGAGCAGTGGAAGAACTGTGCTCTCTGGAATGATGGTGGTGGAGCTCCATCCAGTACTTTTGGGATGAGTTGAGGATGATGAGTTGGGATGGTGATCATCATCATCCAACACCCTGACCTCACTAACACTCTTCTCAAACCCTCACTGCAGTGCTGCTTCAAAATCTATTCGAAAGTCTACTTCCCTGGCAGTAGGTCCCAGGTGTCCCAATACTTTTGTCCATATAGTGTATTTGAATATCCAAGACAGTATTCACGCTGTTCCCTCCCATAGATATAGTCAGATTCATGTCTTATTGCTCAGGTATGGGTTTCCGGGACAGGACCAGTACATTCTGCGGCACGCCGGAGTTCTTGGCCCCTGAGGTGCTAACGGAGACATCGTACACACGGGCGGTGGACTGGTGGGGTCTGGGGGTGCTCATATTTGAGATGCTGGTGGGAGAGGTCAGTGTTCAGCCCCTGTAGGCAGCTCTTACCAGTGAAGACTGTTTTTTATTGCTCCTGGGCTCCCCTACAGTTTTAGCTCCACTGCTATAAATACAAATCAGGCAAATGAGTGCCCCCTCATGGACAGCTGTACACGTGCACTTCAGGACAATCTGAAAATCCTGTAGTATTACACTTCCGCCTCAGTCCACATGCTTCTCTACCTTAAGATTCTACTTCTGGATCTCTCAGCTTGTCCAGAAATGCATGTGTATAGCCAGTCCTTAAGTGGTTGCTCAGAGTGTGAATTCCACTTCCCGACTGTAGAGGGAGCCCAGGAGCAAGACGTACCAGTTCTCACGGAGTGCTTTCCAGTTTCATCATCACTGAATACCTGCTTTGTTGAGTTTTTGTACGCCTGAGTGAATCTCCATCCCCTCAGTCGCCGTTCCCTGGCGATGATGAGGAGGAGGTGTTTGACAGCATCGTGAATGACGAGGTCCGCTACCCAAGATTCCTCTCCACAGAGGCCATCTCCATAATGAGGAGGGTTAGTGCCTTGCCAGCAAGCTTGTTCATCAGTGTAACACAGCTGTTCTCAGTAATGGACACTGCACCTTAGCCAGGTCCAGCTGTTGGCTAAATCCTGGTCTTTGCCCGTAGCTCCTGAGGAGGAATCCAGAGCGGCGGCTGGGAGCAGGAGAGCGCGACGCAGAGGAAGTGAAGAAACATCTGTTCTTTCGAGTGAGTTTATGATTCAAATTGTTGTTCGTTTGTCCTGAAGTGATGTCTTAGTTTACTGCAAGGTCTTCAGTTCAGTAGAAGGTCTGCACAGCCCACCAAGCCACCAACCCAAGCATAGAGTTCCTGCGGTTCCTTTAAATATCAGTGGAGCTTCATTGGTAACTTTTCAGTCTTTGCCAGTGTTTATATAAATATAAACACATAATAATAATAATCATAATAATAATAATAATTATTATTATTATTAATTTGTATTAATTGATACATTTTAAAAAAGCACTTTGGTGAACACGTTTTTAAAGGTGTAATATAAATAGAAATAGGGTTTTTTTGCTAAATTTAAAGAAAAAATGACATTTTTGCTTATGTAGGGAGTTTTCACATCTGTGCTTTTTAGTTCAGTTAAATCTGAATCTGGTTTGTTTTAATTTGGGCAGATGGGAATACTAGGGGCGTCCTAGTATTCACACTGGATTGGGATTAAATTAGCCAGTACCCGATCCATTAAAGTAGTAAATACAGTAATCGCACTGGGATGTGGACCAAAACAACCATAGCAGAGACCCTTAAGAGAAGGGTCCACACCACACTGACACTGGCATTAGCGTTAGCCTCCACTCAGTTCTGAACAGGTTCTTCAGTGCTGGTTTATAAACAGAGAAAGCTGAGCGAGCGGTTCTGCGGTTCTCCCGCTGGTAATACAGAGCGTTTCAGTGAGAGTTTTATAAAGGGTCAGATATTATGGTCTGTTTTCAGGTTCCACTGTAAAATAGCTCCACACTGCAGAACCTCAACTCCTTTATTTACCTTCTGAGAACGACCACACTGCTGCTGCTGCTGCAGCCGGCTGGACTATAGTGTTCGTTAGTGGCGCCTTGAGGACACCAGATGGCGCTCTGAACACCATGGTTAAAACAAAGACTCTGGTCTGGATTGGGATTAAGATAGCCAGTACCCGATCCATTCAAATAGTAAATACAGTAATCACACTGGAAGGACCCTTAAGAGCAGGGTCTGCACCACACTGACTGACACCAGCATGGTGGTGTTTTTGAACCCACTTTTAACCCACAGCTTTTCTGACACTGTTTTATTTGTGTGTTTCTAACCATAAACTCTTCCAGAATATCGACTGGAATGGATTACTGGCTAAGAAGGTAAAGCCGCCGTTCGTGCCGACCATTCAGAGCTCCAGTGACGTCAGTAACTTTGATGAGGAGTTCACCTCCGAAGCCCCAGTGCTGACGCCACCCAGAGAGCAGCGTCCGCTGAGCCGAGAGGAGCAGGAGATGTTCGCCGACTTCGACTACATCGCAGACTGGTGTTAGCTTCCCCTTCCCTCCCACGAAATAGAAAACTGTGAACACGGCCTGTATTGCTTCCTGCTTTGCAGAGCCATTTTAGGGACATGCCTAGCGACCGGGGAGGGGGGGAGGTGATCAGAAGTCAGATGTATGTTTGTTTTTTTTTATTAAGAATGGAGGAAAGTGTTACCCAGCATCAACAGGAGGAGGGTGTGCGGACCTCTGCGGGAGTTTTGGAATCCGCTGCTCTAAAATGATCACTCAGCGTTCAGGAGTTTCTTCATGCCAGCTTGGATCCATATCTTTGCTCATATGTTTTAACTTCAGCAGTCCAGAAAGCTCGCGCCAGCCTCGTTTACATGCTCCTTTGAAACCTTCTGACACTAGATTTGGAGGAGAGGACTCAGGAGAGAGCTTCTTCTGATGGTTTTCTTCCATGAAGGTCATGCTTGTGCAGGTACCACCACTCCAGAGCCTGCTAAATCCCTCTACAGCTATTTCTCAGCCAAACAGGGGGTTGATTTGCTATTCTAGTAACCCTCAAAAGACCAAACTCAGTTGTTGCCACTACAGACATCACCACTGACACTACTTTCATCATATCGCTAATAGTGTAGTTCTTCTTACCAGCATTTTTCACAGAAGGGCTCCAACTAGCTTACCTTACAGACCTCTCCATGAACACTAAAGCTGTGTTACAGTAATAGCAACACTATGAGACTCCATTCAGTACTATGGGCTGGTGTTTACACAGCAGTTATGAGTTACAGGGCTGACCTCAGATCAGATTCATTGATAAGCATACATTATACACCACGAGATGCTGTTGGAATGTTAAACAATAGCAGTGGGTTTAAATGGTCAATTTCTGAATGTATTGTAATATATAACAGTATAGTTATACGTATGTATTTATATATCACGCAAAAGCTCAGATCTCCGAAAAGGCAGCTGTACAGGAGGAGGAAAACCCTTCTTTAGTTTTAATGGAGGTCAGTGTAACAATACTCTATTCCAGGTCATTTTGGAGTGTTTCTATTGGTCCGTTCATCACGAGATTATTAAGAACAACTGCAGATTTACATTCTGGAGAAAAGTGGAAAACACTGAAAATGAAGATAGGAGGTTTTTGCACCTGCGACTTGTATACACCGATCAGCCATAACATTAAAAGCACCTCCTTGACCTTGTAACAGCTCAGAACCATCGAGGCATGGACTCGAGGTGGACAGGACCTCCATGAGCATCAGTGGAGCACTTTTGGTAGGTACTGACCACTGCCTACCAGGAACACCCCACAAGACCTGCCTGATGTTCTGGAGATGTTCTGACCCAGTGGTTTATCTAGAACATCACAGTTTGGTGTCTCAGATTCTTACACTTGTCCATTTTTCTGTTCACTTACTGCCTTATCTGTAGATCCACCCTTGACCAGTTGATATTGAATCCATCAGTGTTCTGTACTGTTCACTTTACCTGGCAGTGGTTCTAAATGTATGGCTGATCAGCATATATACAAAAAAAAAAATTACGAAAACACTACATGAAGTGCACATTGTTGTTGGCCACTTTATCAGAAACATGCTCAGTTACACACTGTAGCCCATCTATTGCTGTTCAGTTTATCAGCCCCTTCCTGCCCTGTATATGACTGGAACAGGACAACCACTGTCCACATATTATTGGCATGGTGGTCTGCTCTCAGCACAACAGTGACATTCATTAATCCGTTTACAGCATTTGTCTTGCGTGTGAATGATGAACTCTTATTGGTGTAGGGTGGTGTTCTGTCTTGGCCAGAGAATTGAACCCCACTGGGAAAGCAGTGTTGTTTCTCACTATGCTACTCCATCCGCAGGATCTCGGTAGTGTGTATGTTATGAGTTCATCAGTGTTACGGCCCATTCTGAGAGTCTGAGACCAAACCCTGGCGACGGTATAACCCCAAGCATTAGCAATGAATCTCCATTGGAGTGCGAGAGGTCTTGGGTTCACATCCTGGACGAGCCCCCGATTCTGTCCTGACCTGGTTTCAGAATGCAAGAGTGGGCTGTTTCTCCAGACCCCAGGGATAGAGCTGTAAATGCTTCTATCCAGTCATTCCTCACCAGGCTTCTTTTTAGCAGAGAGTGCCCCCTGGTGGCCACTTGGAAATGAACATTACGACAGGGGGTTGTATGTCTAGCACAGAGGTGTTGCTGCTGGGTTGAGAGTGGGACCACCTTCACCACACAACAGTTGCTCTACAAGGGAGGGGTTCCTTATAAATATATACACTATAAATGAGGGACGTCCCGATCAAGACCCCCCCCTCGGTCTGATCCGACTCTTGATCTTGATGCTAACTATTGGCTGAGACTGATCTGATCCACAACTGTAAACCCCAGTAAAATCACTGTTTTAGTATCAGATTCTAAAATCAGACTAAATTCTAATCTGATTTATTTGTTCGGAGCAACTTTTTAATCGACTGTTTTAAACTCTACAGTATTTAATATCCAAGAGTCCAGTCTGACTGACCCACCTGACCTGATTCAGCTCCCAGCTCCTTTACAGTGTATGCAATGCCAGACTTTTCCTGGAGAGGTCATTCTGTCCACACTTTAAT